>NW_015505601.1:600600-612941 GCF_001515645.1 Sinocyclocheilus grahami | reverse complement strand
GCTGCTCGGGATGGAGAAGCAAGCAGATCGCTTGCACAAATAAAATTGTTTCATTTCGTAATTATGTTGCGTTTTTGGTGTATTTTATAGTTCTATTGTCAGTCACAGCATGTCGGAGAAAATGCCTTTTGTGGCCCATGACAATCAAAGTAAACATTATATGACAAGTATGACTTATTTTAAGGTTTAACGTGAAGTCGTGTTTAACATTATGTAGGCATATTCTTGGAAACGAGCTGGCAGCAGAAATCACACAACAAAACGAAATGTTATAATTTCATAAGTAAATGAGTAAACAATTTAATAATGCAATTGAAAACAAGGTAATTCATATGACAACTAAAAACGAATAAAATTAATGCCGCGATTTCAATATTCATAAGGATTCATTTTTAGGTGTCGTCAATACGTCAGTTTTGTACGCTTAAAATGCTGAAAATACGTAAGTATTTGTACGTTTAGAGGCTGAAAAACGTCAGTGTTGTACGTCTTAGTGCATTTAAAAACGTACGTAAATTTACGTTTTATAGAACCACATTTTACGTAAAATACATACGAATTATCATGAGTTCACGTTGGACTGGTACAATGGTCACATTCACACAAGAAGTACACTAAAAGGTAATAAGGATTCTAAGGGTTTAGAGATATTTTGTTTACTGCAGCGGGTGTGCCCTTTCCTGGATATCTAGCCAATTGGGTGGACCTTACACTGTGTCCACAGTCTTACACTTAAGAGTGTGCAGTGGCGGCTTGTGGGTTTTAAAATAGAGGAGGCACACTAATTGTATTGGTCTGGGATCCCTGCCGATTATTATTATTTGCTTAACTACTTTAAAATGGCTTTTTGGTTGCTTTTAGTCAGAAAACGTAAAGAAAACGACATACAGCAAAATAATATAATTTCACTTACCTGGACTATCACTTGAAGCAAACATCCATCCCTTCTTAAAAGTATGTGTTAAAAGAGAGCTGCCTGTTGCGCCATTTAATTAAGCCAACTGATGTAGCCTATATCCAGCTGTTTTCCCTAAATTTGTATATATACTCTTTGAATGACAGCTTTTGGCGATCAAATATTCAATATCGCTACTCTAAAGTACTTGGTACATTATCAGCGCAGCAGGAGACGTTCAAACTAATATCACGTAAGTTAGGTCTCTAATGATTGGTTGATATGAGAAGGGAGGCTAGCCTCCCTTGCAAGGTTTCTTTTCTCAACACTCATCAGCGCTGAAAGTGAACACTCGATGCTGAATGGCTAATTTTTTTTACCAACGGAGGCACGAGAGCCCCGCGCTCCCCCAGCCTCCCCCTACCCTTCTCTATCACCTAGCGGTTGCAATTACATCAGCAGATTCGGCACATTCACGATAGAAAAGTGGCGCTTTCACATTATGGTATTACAACTGTGAAATTACAAACAAAAAATACACATTCTGAGACATGAACTGAAATTAATTGGGAATTTTATTAACATTAAATCGTCCTCCTCCCATTTTCACCTCATAATTATGGGGAGGCTGTGCCTGCCCTGCCTCCCCCGACGAGCCGCCACTGAGAGTGTGTCTGACTGGTTTAGAACTAGTCTGACCAACTAGCAGTTAATCAATTCTTAATCAGTCTTTCTTCTCAAATTCAAATTAGATCAATCTACTATTTTATGTAACTGTCTTATGACTAATCTTATGACTTTAGATTGGACCAGTCTTGACTAACTTGTAAGGCAAGTCTGAGCAGTTTATGCAACCAGCCACAGGAAGACAAGGAAGTTCTTAAAATAATTTTCCATACATATACAGTAAAACAATAAATACCATCCATGTATAAATTAATATAATGATTACTGGTCATAAGTCCTTATTCTGCCATTCACCATCTCTTTTACTTTGAAAAGCAGTGTTCACTTTTGTGTTGTAGAAAACAAATACATACTTGTAGTTTCAGTTTTGTTTCTCGTGAATTGAGATTTTAGCTACAGTATAAATATTCAGTGGCTAATAAGAAAGCAAAGCATCCTTCCTACGAGATCTCTGTGAGGAAGCAGACATGGTATCACTGTGGAACAGTTCTTTACTGAAGAAAACAAGTGATCTTCATGGTGACACTTGGAACATTGAAATTGATGAGACGATTGTGGAAAACAGTCCAGATCCTAATTGGTACCAGTACATTTCTGGCTCCTTCGCAGAGTAAGTACACAAATTTACCACAGTAAAAGATAGCAAACATTTACTTTCCACAGTGTGTGTTTTAATTGCATTAAGATTTAGGATGTATGCATTAATCTTTGTTAATGTTAGTTAATACAATTGCTCATTATTGGTTAATGTTAGCTCAAGTTTGTTAAATAATAATAACAGATACAACTTTTGATTTTTAAAATGTATAGTAAATGTTGATATTAACTGAGATTAAAATAAGCATATTTCATTGTTAGTTCATGTTACCAAATGGTACCTTATTGTAAAATGTTTCTATAAACTCATGATTTTTTAAACAGACAATTTAGTTAAGCCATCAGCTAAAATAGGCTGCTTATTGAATTTTTATGATATTTTGATGGTTCCCTACGTTAAAACTTTTTTTAATGAAATTTAAGGAAGTACAGGATCCAGAAATCTACACATACACATAAATCTCACAACTATTTTGTTACTGTTAAAATGCTATTACAGTATATACAGTATATGTTATCAGTTATACTATATAAATGTTATCAGTTATACTAAATAAAATACCACCAACCTGCCAAATACCACCAAAAAAAATGTATCATTAAATCATCATACACACTAATGACTGGACCTGGAAGTATCAGTAGATGCTTAAAATGTTTTATTCTCCATTTCGACTGTAGGTTCAGGTGTTCTCTTTGTACAAGAACCTGGGGGTCTAGTAGAGTGCAGGTGCTGTTTCATTTCCACCTGAACACTGCAAGCAGACAGGGAACCATTAAACTGCGATTCTACAAACAGGAGTGTAAGACGTGCAGTGCACCTCAGTGGGAGGATGCAGATTTCTCAGTGAACAACACTGATGTGCTGGTTGAGAGACTAGTCAAAAAGATCCGCATGAGATGCTATGGAGAAGACCTTGGTGAAGCAAACAGATCCTCAGTGTTCGATGGCAGATTTAATGGGCCGCATGAAAGTGCTCACTGTGAAGCCTGTCGGCTTGGTATTTGCAGCCAGGGCAACTGAGATTGATTTCATTGTTCTGCTCTATAAGTGGCTATATTATTGAAAATATTTGTAATATTGTACAAAAAAAAATGTATTAAAAGATGTATTGGGTATGTGTGTGGAATGGATTGACAGCAAATTTCTTGACTTTTACTCTTTGTTGATCGACTATTGTTCCTTACAAAGTTTTAATATTTAACTTTTACTTAGTGTACAAATTCACTGCAGCCCTGCTTAATGTAAAACAGCACGCTAACACAGAAACCGCCACACATGTTGTGCTTTGAATGTTGTTCCTTCTGTATTCTGGGATTATGAAATAAATGGAAATGGTGTGGTCAAATGTCTCTGTTGGTTTTAGTTTGTCTAAGCAAATCAGTTTTTGTATATAGTTTGTCTGAGGGTCCATTTCAATCACATTGATCATGAACTGTGAGGTAAAAGCTTAGATAATTTTTATAAAATTTTTACTGTAATCTGCCTTATTATTCTTCGGATGATGCTTTAGTTTTGTTCTCAAGACCACAGGTAAGACATAGTCATGAAATACTAATGCAATAGTTAAAGTTTATAGCATTGTTTAGTGTTGTTGTAGTGACTTGCAGGTTTATTAAAGTATATATTGCAGTGCCTGTTAACACCATTATCACAGGCTGCTGGATTCACAGCTATTCTTCCACATTTCCAGCTCATTATCTGCTGTCTCATCATGCAGTGTGAAAAAAATTACATTTTCAATAAAAATGTCAAGTTCATAGACTTTATGTAAGAACCAACAATAGTTTTTTGTGTATATTACAGTAGTATGTTGCAATTTGATTCATGACTTAATGTTTTATTTGTATTAATGTAGTCAACATTCATGATTATCATAATTAATGTTTACAACTTTATTAATAATATACATATATGTACAAATAATGCTCAAATAATAACATTCACCATTTACATTATTAACCCGTCCCTCCCGAACCTATAACAAAGTGTCCCTCGCTGGTCAAAATGACCCGAAGGCCAAAAATGACACTTTTTTTTTTGTCCAGAAAGCTTATATTGGTCCATTTTTATTAAAAACAATTCTAATTTTTTATGTAGGTTTTTTTTATTATTTTTTGGTGATTTATATTTTATTCATATTAAATTCTGGATATTTTTATGAAAATGAGCATATTTTTATACATATTTTCACAAAAAACAAACAAAGAAAGACACAATTTCAGCATATTTATACTTTAAACATAATGATCCATCAGGACCTAGGTCACTGAGTGTCTCTGATACCATCTGGTGAGGAAAAATTACATAAAATTGCATTTTATGATTTCAGCCACTAGAGGGGCCTATTGAATCCTATGGAGATTCTTAAATGAGCCAAACAAGTGAAATCTTTACAATTACACAAACTTGAGGCTTCATTAAGCTTTCAGATATATCTCAAGGCTTTCAGATATATATCAAAACATTAAAAAAAACTATATTTTGTAAAAAAAAAAAAAAAAAAGGAAATTGATACTGAATATTAATCCAAACACATGCATATTCATACAGTTTCATAAATATGCTATAAATATAAAAGATCAATTTAAAAATATAAATGATATAAACTCATTGGTCTCCACCCCATCACTCAAATTTAACTGTTAAGTCAAAATAAAAATTCAAAATGACAGTCATTTCCCAGCAGAAACATCATACATGCTATAATGTGTTTCAATGGGAGTGTGTGTGCCGTGTGTGTGGGGGGGGTATGTGAGTTTTTTGTGCATTGGGGACATTCTGCAGTCTCAGTTACACGTGATTGGTCTCCACCCCATCACTCAAATTTAACTGTTAAGTCAAAATAAAAATTCAAAATGACAGTCATTTCCCAGCAGAAACATCATACATGCTATAATGTGTTTCAATGGGAGTGTGTGTGCCGTGTGTGTGGGGGGGGTATGTGAGTTTTTTGTGCATTGGGGACATTCTGCAGTCTCAGTTACACGTGCATATTAGGTGTGTTCGACTTAAAAGCAGCGCGGCTCAGACCGATCAGTGTTTGACATCAAAGTATCTAGAGAGCGTTTTGAAAGCATAAGGAACCATCTGTATGGTACTTTGATGGCATACTTTCGGTCTGTACATGTCCGGGGAAAAATTACATGTATGGTCACCCTAACCACCAGGCCAAGGAGCGCAGAGACCATCAGACTTGGAGCCACCAGGCCAAGGAGCACAGAGACCATCAGACTTGGAACCACCAGGCCAAGGAGCACAGAGACCATCAGACTTGGAACCACCAGGCCAAGCAGCGCAGAGACCAGCGGACTTGGAACCACCAGGCCAAGGAGCACAGAGACCAGTGGACTTGGAACCACCAGGCCAAGGAGCACAGAGATCAGTGGACTTGGAACCACCAGGCCAAGGAGCACAGAGACCAGTGGACTTGGGACCACCATAAGAATGCCCTGTCAGCACACAGAACAAATCTGTGTAGGCCTCGATAGTATAGTGACCTTGCCAAAGGCCCACTAGATCTGCTGGATCTATGTTTGGTCTTCTGTAATGTGCTGGTTAATTAATTGGCAATCATCTAAAAAATTTACTGATAATGACATTTTGTGTGTTTGTAGTTTTGGAATATTGAAGGCTTGAGCTGGAATCCTGATAAATGTGGAACAGACAGAATTTCAATACCACGAAAACAACTGTGGAGGCCTGATATTATCATCAATGAATTGTGAGTTTAAAAGGATCTATATTTCTGAATTCTGTGATTAACTGACTATACAGTAATTATCCACTCTTAATGTATTGCTGCAAACTTTATTATACATTTCATAAATTCTCTCGGGCCTTTCAGGTGCTAGGTTTTTGGAAACTTATTTTTTTACAATTTAAAATGTTTAGCTTTGCATGGATACTAAAAGAACATAACACCCATACCTTTTTTATTTTGAAGCATTGATGAAAATAAAGTCCCAGACACATATTACCTCTACATTGATTATACTGGTAAGGTAATGGATGATCTTTCATTTCATGTCATCATTTCTTGTAGCCTGGACATCTACACCTTTCCATTCGATATTCAAATCTGCACATTCACTTTTAATTCATACCAGCACTCTGGTCATTTATCTTTACTGAAGAGTAAAACTTAACTTATAATTACTACCTTTCAGTTTGTATGACCCTAATAACTCTCATTTGTTTGGTCTTCTCTGTAGTGCTGGATGTTCAGTTGTCCTTTGCTAAACCAGTGGAGGAAGCATTCAAATATGGTCGATATGCTTGCCCAAAAACCTACGATACCTCCCCAGCACATGAATAACTCACGGGACATGCTTACTTGTTATGTATTGTATATATTATGTACTTATTATGTAAATAAATAAAAAAAACATACTCTCAAGGCAATTCCTAACTATTTTAGTGTATGGCGAATTGGCGGCAAATTTGTATTAATTTTTGTACAATCTCCACTGAGATTAGGTTTAGGGATGGAACTTCATTAATAGTTTTTTTTTTTCTTTTTCTAAACATTGTATGTTTTTATACCAATCAAATTGTATGAATTCATACAAAATCGCAAAAAGACAAAAGTTGATGAGCCTCGTCTGAAAAAGTTTATAAAGACTTTTAAATAGATAGATGGCATAGAATCAGAACAGTCAAAACAGGCTGAAGGTTTGTGCCGAGTCCTTTTTTTTATACTAAATGTTTAAATATTTACTTCTTAAAGGAGAACAAGAATAAGCTTCAATAGAATTTCAGTATATCTTTGCTTTGGCAAGACAACATAACTGTATATTTTGTCTTTATTAACACGTCTTTGTTAATTTTTTAGTTAAATGAATTACACTCTGATTCTGATCTGTTGATCTGCTCAGCTTTCTACTGCCACCCCAGAATGTGGATCGGTCTGCCTTCAAAATGGCTCTGATTTTGGGTTACACTGTATTCCTGCTGCTAATGAACGACCTGCTGCCAGTCACAGGAAACACCTTACCTCTCATAAGTTTGTATATATAACATTAAAGTACTTGTATCCTCTCCAATCCATACATCAACATCATTAAATGTGTTATTTTTTAAATATTAAAATGTTTCCTGGTGTCACAGATTGAGTCAACTATAAGACATTATTTATTTATATTACTGATATAAGTGTTAAATATTAAGACATAAAAATATATTAACTTAAAATGTATATATAAAATGAATGAAGCAGTATCTGGGTTTTTTCAGATGCAGTTTTCTCTCTTTGCTTGGTACTGATGGTGGCCAGTCTTCTGGAGACAATTCTTATCATAAATATTCAGTGTGGCTCCACTCACTATGGACCTTTACCTCGATGGGCCAAAGTGCTTTTCCTCAACCACCTTGCTAAACTTGTTTGTTTAAGCAAGAAACCCAGTGACCAAAACTGTGACCCTGAAGGTGAGCCTTGCCATGTGAAACCATGCAGTATCTTTGCTCCTTCTCCGTGTAACATGACAGAGAGGGAAAAAAGGATCTCAAAATTTAGAATTTTATCAAATCTGAATTTTTACCACACAATTTGGAATATAAACTCAAAATAAAAAAATAAAAAAATAGTGAGATAAAAAGTCACAATTACCTTTTTATTCCTCGTAAGAAAGAAACAGAAATTGTGACTTTTATGTTACTTTTATCTTACTTTTTCACATTTGCAAGTTTATGTCTCACTCTTTGGATTTTTCTTTTTCAAATGTGCATGTTTAGCCTTTATCTTGCAATTGCAAGTTAACATCTTGAAATTCTGACTCTTTTCTCAGATTTATAAATTAATGAATTGTGAGATATAAACTCAGAATTGCAAGGGCAAAAAGTCAGAATTGTGAGATAAAAATGAGCAATTACCTTTTTTTTTTTTTTTATTCCGTAGCATAAATAAGCTTCTATACCTGATCCATCAGTTGTGGAATACTTTGCAATAATAAATCTCTGACTGTATATTATGATGAAATCTGAACTGTGATTGCATATTTGATTTGTATCTTTATCACAAAACTATTTCATACATAATAAATAATGTTATCAGGATTCGGTTAACACTGCTTCTGAAAATGAATATTTCAGAGGTTTTGACAACTACCACAAACTAAACAGTGTTAATAAGGTTTATGAAATGTCATCCAAACCATGTCATAATCACTGTAATAAAAAAAAATGTTATTCAAAAAATTGTAAAGTTCTTATGTAATTGTCACGTATAGACTTTTGTTTGTGTTTCTTTCTGTTCCTGTTCTCCTGCCCTAGTTTTGGTCATTGACCCAGTTTCTGTTTCCCCTCAATTGCCTTATTCAGTTCACATGTGTCTAGTTCAATAAGTCCTTAGTCCCTCATTTGTGTTTGTATAAAGTTTCCCAATTTTCTTTCCTGAGTTGCCTGGTTCTATGTTACTTGTACCTAGGATAGCAAAGTCCACTAAAGGAGGTAGAGCTTTTTCGCATTTGGCTCCCAAACTCTGGAATAGCCTTCCTGATAACGTTCGGGGTTCTTTGCATTATTGACACTATTTTCCTAATTAATGCTGTTCAGTTGCTTTGACACAATCTGTATTGTTAAAAGCGCTATATAAATAAAGGTGACTTGACTTGACTTGACTACTTGTGTTTGGATGTACCCCTCCTTAGTATTTTCAGTAAAAGTCCTTGTGGAATAATCATCTCTGTGCGCGTTGTTTTGCACCAGCACACCTGTGACTTCTGTGGCGCTAATTATTATTGTACTATTTATTTTCACATAGCATCGTTATTGGTAAATATGTGTGGTAAATATTTAGGTCTGGTAAATTTTAGAACTTCTATCATTAATTATTAAAATGTTTTGGTCCCACTTTATATTAAGTCCCCTTAATACCTTTGTACTTACATAGTAACTACACTCTTAAAAATAAAGGTGCTTCAAAAGGTTCTTCAAGCGATGCCATAGAACAACCATTTTTGGTTCCACAAAGAACCATTCAGTCAAAGGTTCTTTAAAGAACCATCTTTTTCTTACCTTTTTGTAATCTGAAGAATCTTCTTTCGCCACAAAGAACCTTTTGTGAAACAGAAAAGTTCTTCAGATGTTAAAGGTTCTTTATGGAACCATTTAGACAAAAAGGTTCTTCTATGGCATCGTGAAGCACCTTTATTTTTCAGAGTGTAGATGTGTATGTAGTATGTAACCACAGTGTAGGTACACATTGGTACATAGTATCTACAGCTGTAATGTTTGTGTAACTACACATATGTAACAACCCACTGAATGGTATGTGTAAGTACAAATGTGTAACAGGACTAACAGCACTTTTTGGTCAAGAAAGTGTTACACTTTATATTAGATTTAACATGTAATTACTCTGATGTTACACAGCAGCGGCCAGTAAGTTTGGCTTTACATATAAATTGTGGTTAGAATGTTACACTTTATATTAGATTTAACATGTAATTACTCTGATGTTACACAGCAGCGGCCAGTAAGTTTGGCTTTACATATAAATTGTGGTTAGAATGTTACACTTTATATTAGATTTAACATGTAATTACTCTGATGTTACACAGCAGCGGCCAGTAAGTTTGGCTTTACATATAAATTGTGGTTAGAATGTTACACTTTATATTAGATTTAACATGTAATTACTCTGATGTTACACAGCAGCGGCCAGTAAGTTTGGCTTTACATATAAATTGTGGTTAGAATGTTACACTTTATATTAAGTGGACAGTTCCTGAGGAGTTACCATGAAAGTACACTGGTATTACAGTGGTGCACCAACTCCAACTTGAGATCCAACTCCTCCCACTTTACATATCCCTAAGCCTACCCATCTCCACCCCTTGGATCCCATCTCCACCCCCTGGATCAAATGGTTCCAATTACTCTTATACATATTGTTGTTACAAAATGTAGTTATATAATTCCTGTTACATGAGTACTTAGTGAAGTGAAAAAAGTGTTGTTACTAATGTCCTGTTACACATTTGTACTTACACAAACCATTCAGTGGGTTGTTACATATGTGTAGTTACAGATATATTACAGCTCTAGTTACTATGTACCAATGTGTACTTACACTGTGGTTACATACTACGTACACATCTAGTTACTATTTAAGTACACAGGTATTAGGGCCACTTAATATAACGTGGGACCCATTTTTTTAGTAATAATAAGTTTTGGCAGGGATGGGAACATTCTAGAAGTTTCTGGGGGTGGACTTAGCCATTAGGCAAAGGTCGGCGACTGCCTTGGGCCCCCAAAAGCCAAGGGCCCCCTAAAAAGCTTTTCATATACGAGATGCGCATTAAGAACGGATATGGTGTTTACGGTGTTTATTACCATGACAGCCATCTGCGTGTCCATGTTGAACATGCTTCTTGTGTATCCTGCTTGTAGCAAACAAAAATCTTTGAAGGGAACTGATTGTCTTCAGAAAAGTTTTGGTGGCATTTTCATTGTATTTAATAAAGTAGCGTTTATGAGCGGAGCACCTCCTACTGGCAGAGAATAAATGTGCATTTTCAATAATCCAGTCAGCAGTTTTTGTTCAGATCAATGCAAAGATCCACCCACATAACCCCTTCATATTACAATTTATACTTCTGACTCTTCCTTTTTCTTTAAAAAAATGGTTTAAAGGCTCAATTGTGAGGTTTATCATTTTATAATTGAATTTATTGTTGTGAAAACAGGTATCTCAACTGTAAATCAATTGCTATGTCGTGGTTTACATGAAAGAAAGCCATTATAACATGTACATAAAAAATTTAGAAACATTGGACACAACTATGGTACACCACTGTGCATCAGCAAGCTGGTTGATCTAGGTAAATGTGTGCAAATGTATGGGGCCCCATTCCTATATTTTGCCTGGGACACTAAATCTGCCCCTTGAACATTCTGGAATATTCTGTAATGTTCTAGTGCTTTCTGGAACATTCCAGAACATTGTGGGACTAGTCATATAAAACAAAATTCATCCAATATACACTTCTGGGGCCTCATTTATAAAATGTGCGTACGCACAGATTTGATCTTATGGCGCTTTTCCACTGCATGGTACGGTTCGGTCTGGTTCACTTTTGGGGGGTTTTCCACTGGGTACAGTACCTGGTACCTGGTACCTTTTCCAGTACCACCTCGGCTGAGGTTCCAAGCGAACCGTACCGTTACCAAAACGTGACGTGTAAACTCTGCTGATCACGGATTGGCTGGAGAGAATCGTCACTACCTGCGTCAAACAAACACAACAGACCCGCTAGATTTAAATCAGCACAGCCAGCGAAGGATCGTGTGCGCCTTTTTTTTAACAACCAAAAAAATGTCTGTTTCATTGTCTGTTGAGGAAGTACAGACGTTCCTCTCGTTGATAGCAGAGGAGCAGATCCAGCGAGAGCTTGATGGGGTGACGAGGAATTAAAAAGTTTTTCAGGAGTCGTGGCAGTAGAGGCGGCGCAACTAACGACATGTGAAGACACGAGTCGTACCACGCAGTGGAAAGTGCTATTAGAGTGTGCGTACACAAAAATCCACGGCAACGTTCATATTTATAAAAACGGTCTTTGACGTGGAAAAGTACATACCGCCACGTCAGGGTCTGAGCAGGCGTACACACTTTTCCTTGTGGCAAAGTTGGAGTACTGCAGCTATCTAGGCTCTAAGACATCTATCTAGATATCTAAGCTGCAATAATAATAAAACTGGTGTACGTGCAAGCACCGAATTAATCATAAACAAAAAAAAGATGCAGTGTAAGAGATTAATTGTGCAGTGTAGTCAGATTTGTTATTAACGGGAGTTTTTGCGAGATTAAACGGACCTTTTTAGTAGCCTAATGTTGAGATTTCTTTACTTGCTTTCTGTACACAGTTTATTCCATGTTGTTTTTTTATTATTTTATTTTACAAGAGAACTTGCGAAGTCTTGATTTACTACTAATGCATAAAATATAAAAATATAAAAATGCATAAACGCATCTCCGACTGTTTTGTCTGTGTAGCCTATAAGAATAGGCCTATGTCGTGCAATAACAGTTTTAATATATTCTATTCAATAACATTGTTAACTGTTTTTATTTATAACATCTGCTGCTTTGCTTCTGTGAAAATGAATAGAGACATCAGCCGTAAACATTGTTTTTGTCATTTACATCAGTTATATTTG
>NW_015505601.1:593827-600517 GCF_001515645.1 Sinocyclocheilus grahami | reverse complement strand
CAGTCTGTGAGTCAGAACAGCTGGCATTGTAGTCTACTCTACCAGGATCAGGAAACAGTCCTCCATAAAATGTGCTGCACACATCTGAATATTTGGGTTGAGTGTTCTGGAACAGTGTTGTAAATACAACTTAACCACTGATTTCTAGTCGTGTCCATTTTTGGTGTTGTGTTCAAACAAACTAGTTTCGCTTTCACAACGAAACAGCGTCACACACGGCGGCCTACAGTGAGCAGAGGCCGGGGGCTAGTGTGAGGAATGGCAGGAAGGTTAGAGTGAGCAGAGGCAGGTGGGCTTGAGAACGGCGCGGCTGGCGATTTCGACGAAGGAGCGTCCGGAAGGACATGTGACGACCCCGGGCTGAACTCCGCTTCGTCCACGGTGAAAGCCGATCTGGCGATCCACAGTGCAAAGTTGTAGTATTTCCTCAGCGACCAGCACGGATCAGCTCCAGGCATGACGAAGCAGATATCGTCCTGTTTTGGAAGACCAAACAGTCTCGCTTTCACAACGAAGCACACAGCGCCTTCACGACATGGCGGCAGCAGCAACAATACTACAGCGAGCATCAAAGTTACGCCTTCTTTCTTTGCGTGAACATTTGGGCGGCGTTATGCAAATCTTCCCACATCGTGATGTAGACATGTGGGGACGTGTTAGAACGAGCCGTTTTAGGTAGGCGTGGCTGACTCTTAACTTTTATAAAGAATATCTCTTTGGATTTGAGACTTTAGTCTTTGCAACTTTACAGATCTTCTTTATGCACAAGAGCTTGTAACACTCCAAAGAGAAAGGAAAAATTGAAATCGCATCATATGACCCCTTTAAATAAAAAGCGTCCCCGCACAAACCTCTACCTCCGATGGCAGGACCTCAATTTCAGACTCAGTAAAGTTATTTTTTTTCTTTGTGCTCATCATTCTCAAGAATATAATTCAAATATTGGCATGTGCTCTTTTATATGGTAATGATATTAATTAGGGGGCGTTTACAAGGCGGAGATTTGACACCAGTCAGCTGCGCACAATTTCAAGATCATTTGCGATTTATAAATGTCACATCTGGAAGAGAGGCGTACGCACATGTTTTTGTGCACACATTCGTTTTCTCTGAATCGCACTTACGCACTTTTGAGAAATTATCTTCGAACAAACTTAGGATAGTTTATACTCAACATTTTATAAATGAGGCCCCTGATGTTTTGGACGACTCACTTTTGGTAACTGTTTATGTTAAACTGTTGTTGTTAGCTCAGTATTATGCATGTACCATGTCATTTTTATGCATGAGTAATAACAGATTAGCTTGTATAAGTTGTCAACATTTTTTTTTTTTGAGCACTGTTAATGATTCACAAAACGTGATTTTTGTATTCAGCATGTCAAACTTCATGAAGAAGCATTAAAAATAAATGTGAAACAAAGCATTTATAAAAAATGTATTATATAGTGCTATCAACATTAATATTATGAAATATGTAAAATATGATTACCATGAAAGGCCTCATGTGTTAGTGGGCCTTGAATATGCATTAGCATATCCACATTAAATAATTTCTATCCTTTATGTTTCGTGGCGTTTTTTTTGTATTTTTTAATTTTTGTGAATTTGGTGCACAGTAACTCTTGTTGTGTGATTATGTGCTAATAACTTGTGCATGTCCATCTTCTACATGGTGTCATTGGAAGTGGTGGGAATCAGTTGAGGGTCTTCAAAACTAAGATGGTTTTATTATTACTGATTTATATTATTTATTGTTTCATTAAAATTTGTAAATAAATTCTTATTCTGTACCAGTTATTCATTTTGCCTTCCTTCAAAAGGAAAACACAGAAACCGCCATATTTGCAATATTTGTGGGATTTACACCACATATTTTTTGCTTTGCATTTTGTTGGCTTCTCATGTATGGGACAGACAAATATCTAGGCAAATCAGTTTTGGTATATAGTTTGAGACTCTATTTGAATCCTCACAGACAATATATATATATATATATATATATATATATATATATATATATATATATATATATATTGTGTGTTTGTAGTTTTGGAATATTGAAGGTTTGAGCTGGGATCCTGATGAATGTGGAACAGACAGAATCTCACTGCCAAGAAAAAAGCTGTGGATTCCTGATATTGTAATTAATGAATTGTAAGTTGAAAAATATGAAGCTATTATATTTATGTCAATGCTGAACATTGCATAAAAATCTGTAACTCTATCTTGTGTATCTCATGAAACACCACCTGAATTGTTAGCACATTTGAGACTCACTCAAAATGTATCACAAATATGTTGGATAATAGCAGATATGCTCTGTAACATTTAAACACTACCTGTTCCTAAAGTTGCTTGTTTTACTTTGAAGCATGGATGAAAATAAATCCCCAGACACATATTACCTCTATGTCCAACATACTGGTAAGGTAATGGATGATCTTCCCATTCATGTGATCAGTTCCTGCAACATGGACATCTACAGCTTTCCATTTGATATTCAGAACTGCACATTCACTTTTAATTCATACAAGCTCACTGGTAAGTTGGCTCGACTAAGGGGTACATTTTCAATTATAACCGTGTGATCACACCGCCGCCGACGAGAGTGTCAGAGTGGCCGGAAGTCATTCATTTTCAATGTGAGCCGGTGGCGAACAGTGGCGAGGAGCGGCGTGGCGCATCTTGGGTGGTGAGGGCGTTGAGGAGAGTTGAAGTCAGGTCAACTTTATGGTAATGAGCTATGACGTGGTTCGGCGGCAACCAATCAGAATTTAGAAGTCCTCCACTTGAGGATTCCAGAGAACGCAGTCCTGTAAACTTTGGTTGCGACCTCATTAGTTCCCAAGCATTTTCACGCTAGAACACTTGTTTTTCAGTGCGAATGCAATTAATTTGCTCAAAACAACATCGATTTGACCAATTACATTTAGGCTACACTTCAACCAGGACAGTTTGTAATGTAGGCTGCGCACAAATTAATGTTAATGTTAATAAAAGGCTAGTAAACGTCTCCTATAAACTGCATGTTGAAATTAGGCTAGCACTTAACCATGAACACAAAAAACCCACCACACAAATGTTTTTTATTGGTTTATTTAGTTAGCAAACATGTAACTATAATTGATAAGTTCTTTCCATCGATCAATTTCTTACTTTCACATTTAAAATGTTTCATGAGGTTAACTTATACCCTACTTGTGGTCAGTCTGCACAAGATCAACATGCTTGTTTCCTTTGCGGCTCCTTTAAATACAAGACAAGCATTCGATCTACGTCAGAGCATCAGAGCGTCCACGAATCTTTCTACAGCGTTGTTGGCAGGGCGGCCAGAGCAAATTTTGACGCTCTCGCCAACGGCGGTGTGAGCGCACGGTAACTACTAACTTCATGACCCTGTCATCTCTTGATGGTTTGCTATTTTCTACAGCAGCGGATGTTCAATTGTTCTTTGTTGAAACAGTGGAGGTGACACTTCAGAATTCCCTATCAGTGATGAAAACTAAAGGAGAGTGGGAGCTAGTCGACATGCTTGCTGAGAAACCTCCGATACTTCCAGGAGAGCTAAATATTACTTACGATACACTCATTTACTATGTATGAAATCTCTTTCAATTTATTTACACCCTTTATATAAAATTTGTTTTTATTGGAATGTAAATCACTTGAATTTCTTCATACTATATATATATATATATATATATATTTACAAATCAGGTTGTTCTCAGTCGTCGCCCCACCATGTATGTGGTGAACCTCCTGATTCCCAGCTGTTTCCTCATTGCTGTAGATCTGTTCAGCTTTCTTCTGCCACCCCAGAATGTGGATCGTTCTGCCTTCAAAATGACTCTGATTTTGGGTTACACTGTATTCCTGCTGCTAATGAACGACCTGCTGCCAGTCACAGGAAACACCTTACCTCTCATAAGTTTGTATAAAAGATTTGTTGTAACGTTACACTATGTCCTAACCAGCCATGTGACACGTTTCCAGAGTCATGTACATATTCTGTCTTCACTGAAATCTAAACACTTCAGTGAATTGACAGCATTTCTTGTCACTCATTGCAGCCACTGCTGGTTACGACAGTTTTAAAGCACCTTTCTCCTCTCTTGCCAATTGTCAAGTTTTGTCTGACTTTTAAGACACACTCTTCTATATATCTTTTCAGATGTGTTTTTCTCTCTTTGCTTGGCACTGATGGTGGCCAGTCTTCTGGAGACAATCCTTGTCACTAACATTCAGTGTGGCTCCACTCACTATGGACCTTTACCTCAATGGGCCAAGGTGCTTTTCCTCAACCACCTTGCTAAACTTGTTTGTTTAAGCAAGAAACCCAGTGACCAAAACTGTGACCCTGAAGGTGAGTCTTACCATGCAAAATCAAATTAGTCTATCTAGTTTTATTTATTAAATTAACACCTAAGCCAAATATATGTATGGATGATCCACTATGACAACCCCTAACAGGAGCAGCCGAAATTGAGAGAGTTTTAAGATCTTCCTAAGTAATAATTTCCAAATGTCATGTAAGAGTACTTTAAAAACATGAATTGCTTAATTAGGTTATTTAGTAAAGACAGAATACATTTATTTCAACAACTTCTCTTGTCCCTGTAGAGCACAGAACTGAGACCAAACGCTGTGATCCTGCTTTTGAAACCCATCCGAGCGAAGCGACACATAAGACACCTACTCTTCTGGAACTGAAGAAGATAAGCCATGAGTTGCTATGTATCCGTCAACAAGTCGATAAACATTTTAATGATGAGAGCACAGAGGAGTGGATGCATTTGGGTCAAGTCATTGACCGCTTGCTTTTCTGCCTGTATACTGTGTTTCTCTCAGTTAGTTTCATCACTGTTTTGGTATTTTGGCTGTACTGGTACAATAAATAAACCTACTAAAAGTCTATGAGTGCTGTGTACACTGATCAGCCACAACATTAAAACCAATGAAAGGTGAAGTGAATAACATTGATTATACAACAGCACCTGTCAAGGGGTGAGACATCTTAGGCAGCAAGTGAATGGTCAGATCTTGAATTACAAGTGTTGGAAGCAGGAAAAATGAGCAAAAGCTCAGTGACATTTGGAAATAGTACTGGTTAGATGACTGGGTCAAAGCATCTCCAAAATGGCAAGAACAACTGGTTAACCAGAATCAGGGTCATGGATGCCCAAGGCTCACTGATGTACATGGGGAGCGAAGGCTAGCCCATCAGGGGCTACACGATATTAGGCAGGTTTTAATGTTGTAGCTGATCAGTGTTTATGATTACTAAACCTGTAAATACAAGTTGCCATTAATTAAATCAAATTGTCTGTAATATTGAAGATTTTATTGCAAATGTTGTGTTCTGTATTTCCTTTTGTTTGTTTTGTTGTCAAATGCTGCCAAAGGGTCAGTAGCAGAGGAAAATGAACTGGAAACTATGAAAGCATTGTAAAAAATATTATTTTTATGTGTTATATTATATATATGGCTATGCAGTGTTAGATAACCGTACATTAATGGGTGTTTACATACAGCTAAGGTTCATGATTTCATCAACAGTTCATGATTTTACCCACATCTTTTGGGTCTTTCGAGAAAATACTGGTTACAGATTCCAGCACTTAGCTGGGGAATGGTTAAAATATAACAAAAATAAACTCCTTCTTGCTGTTGTTTGAAAAGACTGAAAATCAATTCAATTCAATTCAAGTTTATTTGTATTGCGCTTTTCACGATACAAATCGTGGCAAAGCAACTTTACAGCAAATTAGGTTTCTACAATATTTAGTGGTAGCTTATCAGTGGTGACTGTCAGTAAATGTACATATGGCAGAAATGTATGGAAAAATCAATTAAAGACGTAATCAAACAGATGATGAACACTATTAACAGCAATTATTATATGATGCAATCAAACTTATAGCCAAATGTGGTAGTTCTGTATGTTGGTTCAGGGTTGGCCTTATCTGAGGTCCTCTGAGGGGTTGGCATCCTTTCTTCTCAGGTGTTCTGGATCCAGACTGAAGCTTGTGTAAATCCTAGTTACGGCAAAAACAGAGAAACAAATAGAGACATAATTAGTGTAGCTGCTGTTTCAACCAAGCAAAATTGATTTGTTTAACCCAAACTAAAGAATAATAATGTGCATTTGATCAGATATAACTGCAGTAAAAGATTATGAGATGCATTATTTGAATGCTTGGCCAAAGAGATGTGTCTTTAATCTAGATTTAACCCCGAACGTTATCAGGAAGGATATTACAGAGTTTGGGAGCCAAATGCGAAAAAGCTCTACCTCCTTTAGTGGACTTTGCTATCCTAGGTACTACCAAAAGATTGTAGCGTTGTAGAAGACTAGTTAGGTACGCAGGTGCTAACCCATTAAGGGTCTTATAGGCAAGTAATAATATTTTGTAACTGATATGGAACTTAATAGGTAGCCAGTGCAGAGACTGTAAAATTGGGGTAATATGATCATATTTTCTTGACCTGGTAAGGACTCTAGCCGCTGCATTTTGGACTATCTGTAGCTTGTTTATTGAAGATGCAGGACAACCACCTAGCAGTGCATTACAATAGTCCAGTCTAGAGGCCATGAATGAATGAACTAGCTTTTCTGCATCAGAAACAAGTAACATGTTTTGTAACTTGGCAATGTTTCTAAGATGGAAGAATGCTGTTTTTGTAACA
>NW_015505601.1:585072-592961 GCF_001515645.1 Sinocyclocheilus grahami | reverse complement strand
TCTGAATTTAATAGGAGAAAATTATTGGTCATCCAATCTTTTACATTTTTAACACACTCTGTTAGCTTAGATAATTTAGAAGTTTCATCTGGTCTTGTTGAGATATATAGTTGAGTATCATCGGCATAACAGTGGAAACTAATCCCGTATTTCCTAATAATATTACCAAGTGGCAACATGTATATCGAAAATAGCAGAGGACCTAGGACAGATCCTTGTGGCACTCCATGTTTTACTGGTGATAATTGAGATGACTCCCCATTTAAATGAACAATGTGGTAGCGATCGGACAGGTAGGATCTAAACCATCTTAAAGCCTGCCCTTGGATACCTGTATAGTTTTGTAATCGATCTATGAGTATGTCATGATCTATAGTATCGAATGCAGCACTAAGGTCAAGTAAAACTAGCAATGAGACACAGCCTTGGTCTGACGCAAGAAGCAAGTCATTTGTAATTTTAACAAGTGCAGTTTCTGTGCTATGGTGGGGCCTGAAGCCTGACTGAAATTCTTCATAGAGATCATTTTTTTGCAGGAAGGAGCACAATTGAGCAGACACAACTTTTTCTAAAATTTTAGACATAAAAGGAAGATTTGAGATGGGTCTGTAATTAGCCAGTTCACTAGGATCTAGTTGTGGTTTCTTAATAAGAGGCTTAATGACCGCCAGTTTGAATGTTTTTGGGACGTGACCTAAAGACAACGATGAGTTAATAATATTGAGAAGCGGTTCTTCTGCTACAGGTAACAAGTCTTTCAGTAATTTAGTGGGTACAGGATCTAACAGGCATGTTGTTGGTTTAGATGCAGTGATAAGTTTATTTAGCTCTTCCTGTCCTATAGCTGTAAAGCACTGCAGTTTATCTTTTGGTGCGATGAATGAAGCTAAAGTATTATACGCTGTAGAATCTACATTTGTTATTGTATTTCTGATGTTATCTATTTTATCAGTGAATAGATTCATAAAGTCATTACTATTAAACTGTGAGGGAATATTTAGATCGGGTGGCGTCTGGTTATTTGTTAATCTAGCCACTGTGCTAAATAAAAACCTTGGATTGTTTTGGTTATTTTCTATGAGTTTGTGGATATGCTCGGCCCTGGCAGCTTTTAGAGCCTGTCTATAGCTGGACATACTGTTTTTCCACGCAATTCTAAAAATTTCCAAGTTAGTTTTTCTCCATTTGCGCTCAAGACTACGAGTTCTTTTCTTGAGAGAATGGGTATTACTGTTGTACCATGGTGCAGTACGTTTTTCTCCAACCTTTTTCAGTTTGATGGGGGCAACAGCTTCTAATGTATTAGAGAAGATAGTGCCCATGTTGCTAGTCATCAAATCAACAAATGTATGATTTCTGAACTGTGCCATTCACTTTCAAAGACCTGCATTCATAAGAGAAAAAAAAAATAACTGAAGAGAAAATGCCAACCAAGAGTTAGACCGTCACCATTTAAATGAGATTCAAGGATGCCAAGTGGGTTTACACAAAACATGAATAATTACACCACCTTACCTTCTCTTCATAATCCATCCTTCACATGTTTACATTTATGATTATAATTTCATAAAAAACATTATGATACTACTAAATAAGATCACTCCCAAAATAGAATGTGACTTGCATTATGCTGATGGAATGCTGCTTTTTTCTTTTAAATTTTATTTTTATTGTTGTTGTTGTTTTCTTCTTGTTAATAAGGACTACATTTGATGTAAAGATCTTTCTGAATTGATATGCCTTCAGCAATTTTCAGGGGTATAAAATGTATAAATGTTTGATGACAACATACTGTATCAAATGGAACAGATTGATATCTGAAAACCGTTCATATGGAGTGGCATCTGCCATATTGGGTCACTGAATTGAAGAGCTGAACATTTGAGAAAACATTTTAAGTACATCTATATTTGGTACTTTTCATTATAGTTCTTGATTTATGTGTGGTGTGTACAAGGGTGTCATACAGTTACATTTAATACGTAGATTCGTTTAAAAAACAGTTTGCAAATCATTAAGTCTCATTTCAATTTTTAATAATCCTGAAGCAGCAAGATAAGAAATACAGTCACCAAAGATAATTGTGTAGTGAAAGTCCGTTTTTTAGATCTCATGCTCTCAATCTAACACACAGAAAGCTTTTATGAATTGTATTAATGCAGAATGGCTATCACATGATGTTTTGATCAATGGGATTATTTACGAGGCTGGTCAAAAAAAAAATAGATGTGGTTGTTGATTAATACCGACTTGAATGTAAATTGAGTAGCCCTGGATTAACTGAATTATCATTTTTGATTAGTGCTTACTTTGAAAATTGGTTTTCTGCATTTTTTCTGCATCTATTCAGTTTCCAGTACAATTCCCACTATTACATTTTCTCAAAAGAGACAAGGGTGACAGTATCTAACAACAAAATTAATATTAAGCAACGATAATGAGATCAAATAATGTGTAAAACACTGTTCTTAAGTACTTCTAATATACAATTGTTTGTATATTTGTTACTGACAGTGTATGGTAACTGGTGTTTCATTAACCTGGAAACTGTGTAAACATCAAATGGAAATTTGATGAAGAGGGAGACCTACAAGAGGAAGACTTTCGTATTTTGTGTCACACCATGTAATATTAATGTCATATCTATACCACAGTTTTAGACAATGCCACGTTTCATAACCTCAGCTTTAAGTATGCAAAAGTATGCTCAACCTCAAAGATCCCAGTTACCACCACATTTATTTTGATACATATTTGATATTTTGCATGTTGGGCTTGTGTCTCCAATGTCTGAGATTTCCAGAAGGTTTAGAAGTGAAATGTTGAGTTTTGCAAAATGTTCACTGTTGCGTGTCAGCACTAGCTGGATGACTAATTTGCCTAAACAAATCAGTTATTTGTATTTAGGATACATACCCACCATTCTAACACATTACCTGTCAAACTGAGAAATGATTCTGAAATGAAAATCTTTGGGGGCCAGTAAGTCACAACATTGAACAAGAACTTAATGGATATAGAACTTCTGTCAACATTCAAGGTTAAGATTCAGCAATTAACAAGAAAGCTGGGTTTCAACTGAAAATAATTACGATAGGTAATGGTTTTGCAGCAATGGTTTTGCTTTATATCTTTTCTAAATTTATGCTTAAGCAGGGAATGCATGGTAGCATTGCAGCGCAGACTGTTGTGTTTAAACCTTTTGATGCATGAATTTTGAATTGTTGAATTTAATGAGTTTAAAACATAATTCAAAGACCTTTACAAAGTATTGTGGATACTATGCATCAGAGAGTTACATCATTTGCCAAAAAAATAAATGTTCATGCAATTTTTGTCTTCTGAACAAAAATTCAGATATTTTGAAATTATTTTTAATAATTTTCTATATATTAAATGTAATCCTGGAAATAAACTTTTTGCTTTGTATCATTCCAGTAAGATTATTCTTCGTAAAATTTATCAAAAATGATTTGTTTTACTCACAAAGGGCATTTCATGTACTGTCTGTCTAAAAAAATATATTTTTCGAAGCTGTAAATACAAGATTATTGGGGTATTACAAGAAAATACTATTTCAGTCTTTCTACTTCAAAATTTCACGTTTAATTCATTGTTAATTTCTTTGTTTATTACGCTATTTCTTTTGTAATTAACTGTGAATTTACTAGCAATTTCTGAGTGAAAACTATTTCTACACCAATTTTTTTTTCTTTTTTGTGTAAGTTCATAGTAACCTCTCAATCTTGAAACTTCATTTGGACACTTCTGTTCTGCAGACATACTGTATGTTGCCTATCATACATAAACTCATCGAATTCTAGGTCCAAATCTTAATGGCATTTTGTAGATATAACTCTAAAGGAGATAGTCATGTAGGTCTGATCAAACTGTTGATGGATCATATCAAAAGGTCCAAATGTGCTCAAGAAACCTGCTTGTTGATTTATTAGAGATTTGGTTGTGTTGTGAATTCAGAAACAAATGTTTATGTTTGTCATTTGAGCACAATGAACTGCCAATCTTCTACAACTCACTTCATCTTCATCTGCTTCATCATGCAATGTAAGAATCAGTTCAATAAGTCCAAAATATGAGCAAATCATTAAAAAAGAGCCTGGTGCTCATGGCCTCTAGGACTGTATTCCATCTTTTGGGTTTGTCAGTATCTTTGTACTGTGTTATTGTACTTTGTATTGTGGATGTTTTCCCTTTTAGTATGGAAAAGTTCAAATCTTGGATACGTTTATCTGGCTGCAGTTTGTAAGAGCTCTAAGTATCTATTATGAACTGTTACCTTGCCGTTTATTCTTTGCCTTCAATTCCTAAAATCTATCATATTGTGAATTTTTATTTTAAATACAATATGTTGATAATTGTTTTTAAAAAGTGTTTACTATATAAATGGAAATTCATTTTGAAGGACTGGACTATTGAAGGTTTGAGCTGGGATCTGTTGAGTGTGGATTATTAAGGCCGAAAGAATTCACAATAACGATATATTGCTGTATTTATATATTTTTAAAAAGTATTTTGACAGCCATTTGGGACTGATGCAAATCCATTTCTCCCTCTACAGTTCGAGATATTCAGATATTATTTTCAGAACCAGTGGAGGTCACACTCTACAGTACATGGAGGCTAAAGGAGAACGGCAACTGACTGACATGATCGCCAGAAAATCTGCCGACTCATACTTCAACATGGACGGATTGGACAGATGGGATGAACTCGTTTACCATGATTGTGTCACCTTCAGTTCCTAAATACTGTAGTTGATTAATATTGTTAGAGCAAGAAAATTGTATCTTTTTTCTTTATTTCTTTGATTTGTGTTGTTTTTTTGGTCTAATGATTGTCACTTAATAGATCGCCATGAAGCGCAGACCAACTCTGTATGTGGTGAACCTGCTGATCTCCAGCTACTGCCTGATTACCGTGGATCTGTTCAGCTTCCTCCTGCCTCCTCAGAACATGGATCGCTCTGCCTTTAAAATCACCTTGATCTAAGGCTTCACAGTCTTCCTCCTCCTCATGAAAGATCTGCTTCCTGTTACAGGAGACACATCCCTCTTATATGTCTGTTATCACTCTATATAAAGAGTGCGGTCCAAAAGTCTGAGTCTGCAAATAAAATGCTTCTATTTTATCTATTTCTGATTTAATAGATTTTTTTATTATTAGAAATTACATTTGAGTGAAAATATTAAATGGAAATTTTACATTAATATGCACATTTTAGTGAGCAATGTCTTAAATGTGCTTATTTAATTAGTGACCTAGAAATTCATCACTTCATGAACCATTTCTTTGTTTTATATTTTTTCAAAATCTTTAAACTTATATGTAAATTAGATTTTGAATCTCAGACTTTTGGACCCCATTATAGTTATATATCAGTTCTCAAACATTTCAGGCACCTTTAATCAAATCAGAACATTCAAGTGCCAACTAATATTATTTATTAGTTTATTTATTGTAAGTTTGTAGAGTCATGTTGTGTACCATCTGTACCAGAGGTTAAAGGGATAAACTCATCCCAGATGTAGGTGACTTTTTTTCTTCAGTAGAAAGTAAAGAAAACAAGGTTTTTAGCTGAAACCGTGGTCCTTGGTGACTTATTAAATGCAAGTCAATGGCTACCAGAACTTGAGAGTCAAAAAAAGCATATCAGGCAACACAAAATGAATCCCCATGGCTCTTGACGATATATTGAGGTCTTATGAAGCTAAATAAATGTTCTGTCCAAGAAACTGAACATTATTTACAACATGATTATCTCCAGAGATCAGGCAAATGGGAAAGTCTGATTTGTTTCCATGAACTGGTTCTTTCAGACAGTTTGTTTAAATGAACTGGTTCAATTCAGCAGTTTGATGTGAAACGTGGATGTGTTACATGTCTACAGCATATAATGTGAATAAACTCGTCTTCATCAGCTACCAGAACTTGAGAGTCAAAAAAAGCATATCAGGCAACACAAAATGAATCCCCATGGCTCTTGACGATATACTGAGGTCTTATGAAGCTAAACAAATGTTCTGTCCAAGAAACTGAACATTATTTACAACATGATTATCTCCAGAGATCAGGCAAATGGGAAAGTCTGATTTGTTTCCATGAACTGGTTCTTTCAGACAGTTCGTTTAAATGAACTGGTTCAATTCAGCAGTTTGATGTGAAACGTGGATGTGTTACATGTCTACAGCATATAATGTGAATAAACTCGTCTTCACCTTTTTACATACACCATAAAAAAGTTAATTTATCCCCTTGATTCAGGCGCTCGGTTCACACATGCACATCGGTCTTCGGTCCGAGTCGAACTGTTTCCTAGTTCAGTGACTGTTGGAGGAACTGGAGCTCTGAATTAATTTGCAAAAAACAGCATCATAGGATCAGATACGCTGAAATGTAGCTAATTTTGAGTCGGCGTGACTGTCAGGCATCTGAAAGTGAGTTTTGATTGAGTAACTTGTAGATCTGTGCTGCACGAGCTGCGAACTGTTTCAGTCCGATTTGGTGGACAGTCCAAATTTTTGTTCACTAAAAAGAACTGGTTCAAAAGAATGATTCTTTCGCAAACCGTACATCGGATACTCTGGATTACAGGTAATAACAGTGTAAATGATGATCAGGTACTTACATAGACCGAACTTTTCATTTCATCAGTAACTTTAATTTTAAGGTAGGAAACTTGCGCTATTGTCTGTCTCTCTCTCTCCCTACAGATGTGTTTTTCTCTCTGTGTTTAGCGCTGATGGTGGCCAGTCTATTGGAGACAATTGTGACCCTGGACCACAAAACCAGTCATAAGGGTCAGTTTTGATTAATTGAGATGTATACATGAAAGCCGAACAAATAAGCTTTCAATTGATGTATGGTTTGTTAGGATAGGACAATATTTGGCCGAGATATAACTATCTGAAAATCTGAGGGTGCAAAAAAATCAATACACGGAGAAAATCATCTTTAATGTTGTCCAAATGAAGTTCTTAGCAATGCATATTACTAATTAAAAATTAAGTTTTGAAATATTTATGGTAAGCAATTTACTAAATGTCTTTATGGAACATGATCGTTCCTTAATAACCTAATGATTTTTGGCATAAAAGAAAAATCGATAATTTTGACCCATACAATGTTTTTTTTTGTTTGTTTGTTTTTTTGACTATTGCTAAAAATATACCCAAGCGACATAAGACCAAGTGACTATCCCCCTCTACCAAACTGGGTTAAAGTGTTGTTCCTGCATTACCTGGCACGACTGGTTTGCTTGCGTAAGAAAATCTCTGAGCAGAATTCAAGTCTCATTCTGACTGAACAAAAAGTCAAACATTTTCTGCAAATAACAAGCAAATAACATTAACCCTCTTGGACAACTGACAGTATATAATCTATTCTTCTATTTGTAAAATAAATAAATATATCTAAACTGGCACATGCTATCCTCGCTCACCTTTAGATCATATTAATAAATTTAACAATTTCTGCCAACAGAAAACACCAATGACATAATTTCCTGTTCACCTGAGAAAGAAATAACCCCAATTAGATACCCAGAAAGGGGCATTAAATCACCATTAAAACATGATGAGCAAGAACTAAAGGAACTGAGGATGATCCATGAAAACATACTCACCATTCAGCAGCATGTTGATAAGGATTTCTCCAGTAATCAGAACTCAGAGTGGACACACTTGGGAGAAATCATTGATCGATTTCTGTTTGCTTTGTATGTTATTTTCCTCACTGTCGCTTCTTCATCATATTAAAGGGGTCATATGATGCGATTTCAATTTTTCCTTTCTCTTTGGAGTGTTACAAGCTCTTGGTGCATAAAAAAGATCTGTAAAGTTGCAAAGACTAAAGTCTCAAATTCAAAGACA
>NW_015505601.1:574967-585062 GCF_001515645.1 Sinocyclocheilus grahami | reverse complement strand
AAGAACATCATTTTGTGTATTTGGTGTAATGAAATGTGTTTATGACCGCATAAACACATTTCATTACACCAAATACACAAAATGATGTTCTTTTTAGCAGCATCATATGACCCTTTAATATTCTGGTTGACCTGATACAGTTTTGACAAAAAAGCCTAATGGCCGGCCATATATGTAGATGCTCAAATTTACTGGTCAATCTCTTAAAAGACAAGACTGCTTAACTGCTTACATGAACTCCTCATGTAGTGTATTTTGTTATACAGTAGCTTATGTCTATAAGCAACAGAAGCTTTCTTTTAAATACACATGGCATTCGGTAGTTGCACAAACACATGAATTATAATAACACTGCACACTTTTAATGGATATACCAAGGTTGTAACAAATAAGAAAGTCCTAAATTGAATCACTTTAGTCTTCAAATAGAAATTAAAGCATCTTATTGTGCAAATTATGAGAAAAATATTTTTTTAGTTTTGTTTTATATGGCAAAGAAAAACAGTTTCAGAAATGTCAGTTTGTCTTGAATATTATATGTTGCATCAATAAAGCAATTCTGTGTAAACACTCCATGCATATCATGGTGGTTCTTTACAAAGTAGCCAGCTAGATCACTACATGGTCATATAGAGGGCACCCTTACTTTTTAATTATTGTTCTGACTATTGTTCAGTTCTTTCATTAAACCTCCATTGAAAGTATATTTCTTTAAAATTGTATTTGTTTTTACAAACTGAAATTAAAACATGCCACAGAGCTTAATTAGCATGCACATTCCTAATGAATCTAAATTTTGAATGCATGGAAGATATGTCATGCACACACTGAGCCAATAGTCCTCCATATAGGTGGCGACACAATATACTATATAGTCCCCATTAGAGAAAACAGCTTATAAATCATACTGAAATCAGTAATAAAAAATAATGTTTTCTGAAAGTGTTAGGTTTAGGTGATTTAAGGTTTAAGTTTGTACAGTATAAAACCATAATGTCTACGGAGAATTCTCATAAAACACAAAAATCCACATATGTGTGTAAAATATGTAAAAATAATAATTCTGCCAGTAGGTGGCGGCAAGTGTCTTTATTGGTGAGGCATTTTTCAGTGAATTATTCAACTGAAACGCTACTGATTTATTCAGGAACGAAACACCACTACTGTTTTTCAGACAGACACAATGGTTAGTACTGCTGTGGCCTTGTTTGGAAACTGTAGAAAATTACTTATATTTAATATAAAATATATTAGTGAACTGAGATTGAGATTTCTAGTATTGGATTTTAGCAACTGTGTATGTATTGTCCTGCTGAACCGTATGTTATGGGGACCAAATGTCTCCACAAAGACAGTAAAACCTGAAATGTTTGACCTTGTGGGGACATTTTTTGGTCCCCATGAGGAAAACACCTTATAAATCATCCGAAATGATGTTTGTTTGTTTTTTGTTTATTTTTGTTTTTTTTAAATGTAGAAAGTTTTCTGAAGGATTAGGTTAGAGGTAATGTTAGGGTTAATGGGTAGAATATACAGTTTGTACAGTAGAAAAATCATTACATCTATGGAGAATCCCCATAAAACATGAAAACCCAACGTGTGTGTGTGTGTACCTGGTATTTATCACGTTACAGGGAGGTATTGTTCATCTTAAACAGAAAAATGTTAAGCATTGTATTATATGGAGGTGCTCTCATTGATACAGAGGTATTATTTTTGCCAAGCGGTTTTGCTTAAAAAGTGTAAAAAGTGTAATTCCAATCGGTCAGAAATATAGTATCACAGCTCTCCTCAAAAGGCAACATGATTTGAGTTACATTTGCAAGTTCCTTTAGTGAAAATAAGTGTAGAAACCATGGTAGATTATTTATACTATAGATTATTTTGTATCAAAATGTTGCTAACTTGCCAAGACCATGTCAGCTCAACCATCTCATCCACACAGAAAGACAAGAACCTTATCATGCTATGAAACATCTGCGAGACCTTTTCTTAGCTGCTCAGATTCTGCTTCAAGCCCCAGTCTGATCCCATCTTCACTACTGCAACTTACTTCAAGCTGGCCTCCCTCGAAAACAGTGGCTGTTGGTTCTTCTGATTAAGGGGGGAAAAAGAGTTTTGACCAAATGTATGAATATTTAGATACTGAATATTAATGAAAATTGAGATTTAATTGTTTTAGCTTTATCACATTTAGAAAAATGCTTTAATGTATTAGAGATGTGCAATAGGCATTGCCCCCTGTTGTGGTTATTCTACTTTGTGTAAACAAATAAGTCATATAAAAAGAAAGTAATTACGTTATGTTCACACTCCATTCTGCTATACAAACCTCCGCACATAAAAAACTGGCAAGGTAAAAAAAAAATCTGCTAATCATTTACTTGCAGTCCAGTTTATTGAGGACCGATGGCTTCTATCCATCTTCCAAGAACAGAGGTAAGACTGTATTTTGTGTTATAATATTTCATTTTAATTTTATGTGTACTGGGCAAAAACAAAAAACGTATTAAATTTTTTATTTTTTTTTCAATTCCCCATCAATTCTATTATGAAATCCACATTTTTTTTTTTATTATGTTCAGTTTAATATCTTGGTAATGAGTGTTTATTGTTTTTGCTTTATTTATTCGGTTACATTATATTTTGTGATTATTTGACTTGCATTGCAATTGTGTTCAACAGGTTATAACATGGTACGCCACTCTCATTTGGTTGCTGTTGATCACCAACTGCTTCATTATACAATGTAAGATTTATTTCCATTCAATTCTTTTTTTTTCTTAATCAATTTCAAAGGACTGTGATTTTACAGCAAGAACAATTGCAGTGATTTGGCAGCAGAAAAAAAAACATGCATTCATTAACACACAAACCGCATTGTCCACTATTTTTTATATAAAATGCCACATGCTTCATTCAGGTTTTGCTCTTTCAGCTCTTTTGCTAGGATCTGTAGAGTCACTAAACTGTTCAGAACCAACAACTAAATCGCTCCTTAATGCCATGAGAGAGGAAGTCATCAGATACAGCGATGCAAGGCCAGTTATAAGTCTGAGCACTCCCACCAATGTCAGTGTGGACTTGACTCTCTATGGAATCTTAGGAGTGGTAAGCAACTTTAACTTAACATTTACAAAAATTTTCATAGCACTAATCCCACTCAATATTATAGAAATCCTTACAGATTGCATCTATTTTCCCTTTCAGAATGAAAAAGCACAGGTGTTGGAAACATTTCTGTGGGTGAGGATGGTAAGAGTCTACAAATACACTAGACTAAGGATGTCCGATATTGACAAAAAAAAAATAAATGATCACAATATTAATTTGGGATTTTTCCAATAATGATAATTGAACAATATTTTGCTGAGTGTGTTTTTGTGTTGGTACCTTGGTTGGTTTAGGCCTGGCATGAATAAATAAATAGGACACTAAAACTGCTAGTAGGTGGCAGCACGTCCCTGTCTTAATGAGTGATTTTTTTAAAATCCTTCATTCAAATGATTCGTTTAAAACAGCTGATTCATTTAGAAACGAAGCAAGTGATTTATGAATTGATCACTGAATCACTGACTCAAATTGTTGTATTGTAAAAATATTTTCGTTTGCGAAACATCAGACAATATTGTGTCTAAAATGTAACATTTAATATTAACTTCATGTTTGTTGAACTCTTGTATAAAATTAATATCACATTGGCAATTGCGTGCACATGCTAATATTTAGGAAAACGGCACTGATACTTGTGTGATATTAAGCCTATTTAACTATATAATTTCTTACAAATACACACACATATATATATATATATATATATATATATATACACTGTATATAAATAAAACGCACAGGGATGTTTTTTGCTTTCATAACTTGAATTATAGGGGCATTCTAATCACATGCTAATAGGCTTCATCACGCAGTGAATGCCTTTGGACCCTCAAGATGTGTTTTTGTTTGTTTTTTTGTTTTGTTTTTTCGTTTCACAATTTAAATTTCACAAATTGAGTGACATACTTGATAAGGTCAGCTCGCACTTTGTTAAAATAAACAATTACGATATAATCACAGACAATAAATATAGCACAGCCCTGGTGTAGATCTGGTATTAACAGCCAGCAGGCATGATTTTTACACTGCTAAATACTTCCAGGCATTAGTAGCAATAGCACAAGTTTAATTATTCTTTTTTAGACGTGGCAGATTGAAGGTTTGAGCTGGGATCCTGCTGAGTGTGGAACAAAAAAGATCTCACTACCAAGAGAGAAGATATGGGTTCCAGACATTGTCATTAATGAATTGTAAGTAGCAAATATTGAATGTAACACCTTTGACTAATGACTAGCAGGAAAAAAATAGTGTCGATCATAACTACGCACTTGCAATGGACCTCCATTACCTTTAAACCTGATATCTGCAATCATTTTGCAGTATGGATGAAAACCGAGCACCAGAAACATATTACGTCTATGTGACCTCCACTGGTCTAGTGTTCGATGGACGGCCGTTTCACGTAATCAGCTCCTGCAGACTGGACATCTACACCTTTCCGTTTGATTTTCAGAACTGTTCATATACTTTCAACTCTTACAAACACTCTCGTGAGTAAACAGAACTGAGACATGGATGTTCCTATTTGTCTGCTTGTGATTCTATTGTACCTGTTGGTCTCTTTTTCTACAGGTGATGATGTTCAGTTGTTCTTCTACATGCCCGTGGAGCAGATATTCAAAAATTCTCTTGAAGCAATGACAACTAAAGGAGAGTGGGAGCTGATAGACATGCGGGCAGAAAAACCTGTACAGCTCTTTCTGGAAGGGGGATGGGATAACCTCATTGTTTATGTTGGTGGCATTTTAGATTTAGGGAGGAATTCACTAAGAATCGCAACTGATACTACCATGATTTGGTGCATGTTACTGAGACTGTACAGCATTGCTGCACCACTGTGATCCCCCCACCAACAAAGAGGGGGGAAGTCGTGGCCTAATGGTTAGAGAGTCGGACTCGTAACCCAAAGGTTGCAGGTTCGAGTCTCGTACCGGCAGGGATTGTAGGTGGGGGGAGGGAATGTGCAGTGCTCTCTTCCACCTTCAATGCCCTTGAGCAAGGCACCGAACCCCAAAACTGCTCCCCGGGTGCCGCAGCAAAAAAAAATGGCTGCCCACTGCTCCAGGTGTGTGTGTGTTCACTGCTGTGTGTGTGCACTTTGGATGGGATAAATGCAGAGCACTAATTCCGAGTATGGGTCACCATACTTGGCCACTTCACAAAATTCCAATTTTCCAGGTTCCAATCTTGCTCCTGGAGGGCCAACATCCTGCAGAGTTTAGCTCCAATCAGCTCCTGCACACTTGCTTGGAAGTTTCTAGTGAATCTGAATACCTTAGCTATGTGCGAAATTGTACTTTTACCCTTAAATAGGGCACTATTTCAGGGGACATTCATTTGTAGTGGTGTCCGAAACCATAGAGTGTGCTCATAGAATCCCATAATGCACAAGTGTATAACCGTTGTGCACGCAGCAGCTATGTTAGTATTGGACTATATTAGTGGACTAATGTAGGGAATAGTAAATGAGGGTATAGGGGGCGATTCGAATGCAGAACTTGATTAGCTAATTAGGGTTGGCGCTAAAGCCTTGGTCAAGGGCACCTCAGTCGTGGGTTTCTGAATTTGGAAGAGAGCGCTGTTCATTCACTCCCCACCTACATTTCCTGCTGGTACTGAGAACCGAACCCGAAACCTTCGGATTACAAGTCTGTCTCTTTAACCATTGTGCATCTGAATTTGTCATTTGCACGTGCCCAGAATTTAATGCACTAATTGGTGGGTCCACTAGGTGGAAACACACACAGTTGGGTCTTTACTTTTAAAGAATTAGCTGACGAAGAGGATTGAAAATGTAAAAAAAAAAAAAAAAAAACAAGGACAGAGGTGAAAGCAATAAAAATGGATATACAGTACAAGTAGGAAATACCACACAAAAGCTGTGCTGCTACTTAGTGAATTCGCCCCTTTGTGTTCTTTTTTCTACTGTGAAATGAGATTTATACTTGATAAACACTAATGTTCTCACTCGTTGTGGACTAGATTGTCCTGAGACGTCGAGCTACGCTGTATGTCGTGAACCTCCTGATTCCCAGCAGCTTCCTGCTTTCTTTGGATCTCTTCAGCTTCCTGCTGCCTCCTCAAAGCGTGGACCGTGCTTCCTTCAAAATGACACTGATTTTGGGCTACACTGTCTTCCTGCTGCTAATGAACGACCTGCTGCCCGTCACAGGAAACAACTTACCACTCATAAGTATGTTCTCAATCCTTATCATTCACTTATATTGCATCTGCTAAAAAGTGGTCCCAGATGGTCACCAGAATGGGATGCTGGTGCAACCTTACCATACACCAGCAATACTTTCTTGAGAAAACCAAAGTTTGCAGTCAAAGTTTGGCTAGTTAGCATGGCCCAGTTAGGTCTGGTATATGTCAAAAGTCAGGGGTGTTCAATTCTGCTCCTGGAGGGCCAGTATCCTGCAGAGTTAAGCCCCAACCAGCTCCTAGTGATGTGAAATTTAAATCGAGGCATCATAGCTTGTGTCGAGAATAAGTGGCCGTGCCAGATGAAGCCTCGATTCGAAGCTTGTGTTGTTAACATAGAAATCACGTGACAAAATGTCAAACGAAGCTTCACTTTCTGTCCAGGCAGGTGCTCGATTCACTTTGCGTGTCGAAATGTCCGATCCCCCAGATCTTACTTTACGGATACGTTTTAATTCAGACTTATTCAGTTACATTTTAGATACCCAGTCATACAAGTAATATGAAGAATACAAATTATTTCAGGAAAATTAAATATTTGTCATATGCAATTCATATATGTACATTATTCTTCTATTACATCATATTGATATTCATACTGGTATTAAATTGCACAGTTTAATGGGTAAATTAATTTATCAGAGACAGAAATTCAACAAAAACAAACACACACACTGTTAGGCTTTTATATGTGCACGTAACGTGGATCGATCTATGGAATGTGTGGTGGATGCTTCGTCCTACGGAGCGTCTTGCTTTATTTTTTACTAACCGCCAGATGGCATTGTTTTCGACACTCGACACTTTGAATCTTTTCCCGAAATAGTCAGAGGAAAGACTCAGTGCTTCATGAGGCTTCATTTGCCCATCACTACCAGCTCCAACACACTTGCCTAGACGACTCTGAAGGCATTGATTACTTTGGTTCAGGTGTGTTTAATTAGGGTTGGAGCAAGTGTGCTGCACACGTCCCAAAATGTGAAGCCAACGCATTTTGATCGCCATCTGGTGGCTGGCTGCAGTATAGGTCATAAACCCCACCCATTACATGTAAACGAATGGGACATAAGCCGGACTAAAAATCTAATTACACTTCAAATTAATTTTTCCCAACGATGGTTTCCATCTTTTTAGGTAGTTCTTATTACACTGATGTATGTTCACTTGTTTGTTTTTCTAATAAGTTTCCTTTTAATTAGTTATTTGATGCTATAAAAATGGGATGTGGTGTGGTGTTATGATTGTGAGCCTGCGATTGGGTCTGCAGGAGTTTGGGCGAGACTTCGATACCACAGCTCCACCTCACGATCACTACTGCGCAGACTCAGGCTCCAAATGAATCACTAATGCGCAGACTGCTGGCTTCACTTTTCTATAGTGGCAAAAAGTGGAGATCATCATCCTTCTTTTTTACAGTCTATGGGTTGGAGCTAAACTCTGCTGGACAGTGGCCCTCCAGGAGCAGGTCTGGACACCCCTGTCATAACTTATCCCACTGGGAGCATGTTTCTTCTTTGACCGCCATCCTTGAGATGAATTGAAATGGTAACAGCTAGCTTTCTCAAGGTATTACAGACCTCCTTGAGCTGACCAGTTGTATCACGAAGATCATCCTGGTTAATCAGCTTAAGTCCAATGTACCCAATCCTGTTCCTGGAGATCTACCTTCCAACTGAACTATCTTATTAAGATTTTCAGAAGCACTTGATGATGACAGACAGGTGTGTTCGATTAGGGTCAGAACTGAAGTCTGCAGATAGTTTGATCTCCATGAACAGGATTGGGCACCCCTGGCTTGAGTTTTTCTGCTCAAGCTTCTGGCATAAACTAACCTGGGCCGCATTTCCCAAAAGCATTGTAGGCCATCAATGGTCTCTACAGTGCTTTTGGGAAACGAAGCCCAGGATTCAAATCTGATCTTTTCAGCAGGGTAGGTGATCGTTCTTCACCTCCAATCTCATCTTTCTCTCTCGATGTAGATGTGTTTTTCTCTCTCTGCTTGGCCTTGATGGTAGCAAGTCTCCTTGAGACTATCCTCATCACCAATGTCCTGTGTGGGTCCCGTGACTTTCCTCCCTTACCCAGGTGGCTCAGGATTCTGGTCCTGAAATATCTTGCTCGACTCGCTTGTATGAAGAAATCTTGCGATAAACACTTTGAAGGTAAGACTCTTTTTGGCAGCCAAGATATCTTCCAGGATGGTTTCGCAATAGAGTTATTGGTGCTCTCCTGATATCGGAATTCATATCATTGGTGTAAATGATGTTTTCCAGCAGTGATCTTGTTTCTTGCCTACAGCAAACAGATCTGACAGCACTTTCTACAAAAACAGCATGGCTGATAATGCCATGACTGATATTCCAAAGAAAGAACTAGTTAGTGCAAGTCCACCGAGAGTCTGGGAACAATGTCTTGATGAAATGAAGAAGATGAGTAAAGATTTATTGGCCATCCGCCACCAAGTTGAAGAGCACTTCAATAATGACAACAGAACAGATGAATGGATCATGTTTGGTCAGGTCATTGACCGCGTGCTCTTTATAATGTATACTCTCTTTATCATTGTGAGTTTAACCACGATTATGGTCCTGTGGCTGCACTTGTACAGTCTAGACAAAAGGTCGTAATATATTATTGCCTGCTCTGTAAACTGAAGACATCAAAATCTAATGATGTCAATGGGGCCATGATTTATGTATGATGTAATGCAAGGGATCTTCAACAAAATACTCTAGCTTTAATGGGGTAGTTCACAAAAAATTTTATTTCTGTCATCATTTTCTCATCCACAAGTTGTTTCAAACACAAAAGCAGATATTTTGAAGAATGTTGGTGATCAAATAGTTGACAGTAGCCATTGATTTCATGGCAGCAAAAACAAAGTACATCATGACAGAATTTCCCTTTCCTATCCCTTTAAGTGTCCCAAAACTTAAATATACATAGACATTCAAGCTCTAGAAAGTTGTATAAATAAGTATTAAAATTTAGCAACTGTGTAGACTGAATCTGACATTCTGTTTTATCTTTGGTATCTTGAATAGCAATGACTTTTGTCACTGTCATCACATATTCTATTATTAGATAAAAATTAAATATTTAAATATCACACAAACTTTGCTTCTGGTTTTGGTGTTTGTTTGTTATTTGAGGATTTATTGAGTTAAGTTATTGTGGTTAAATATATGTATTGAAATAAACCGTTTAATACATTTCTAAGTTGATAATTATAGTTGATGATAGTTATTAATTTGATGACAAGAAAATGCTTTTAAAAATGCAGTATGTTACGTACCATACAATCAAGGCCAGTCTGTGGAAATATAGAACTAGCCATGGTATATAAAAACAACTGGAAATATTTTCAAGAGGATTTAATGTTCAAATAGATTTTATAAGGTCTTGAAGAGCCATAATAGCTCAAGTGTGAATCCGGTGTTCTTTCCTCTAATTAAATGTGTGGCACTGAACATGTTTTTTCATCTAATGGAAAAACAAGCTAGATCACTAATGAGTTCAACCAAACGGATACAAAGCTATTAAAATAAGATAGGTCAGTGGTTACCGAAGGTGTTAAACAACATGTAACTGCACATGATAGTGTCAGAAAAGTCATCAGATTTCACCTGTGGAAGTAAACGGTGAGCCGTTTTAAACAAAAGGATATCTCATCCACACCGAGCATTATGGGACATCTTTGGCGTTTTCTTTTGGCATTTTTCATTCTACTTACAGGTAATGAATTAAGCTTATATGTAGATGACAGACTTAATGTTT
>NW_015505601.1:569434-572441 GCF_001515645.1 Sinocyclocheilus grahami | reverse complement strand
ACTTTTATAAAGAGTATCTCTTTGGATTTGAGACTTTAGTCTTTGCAACTTTACAGATCTTCTTTATGCACCAAGAGCTTGTAACACCCCAAAGAGAAAGGAAAAATTGAAATCGCATCATATGACCCCTTTAAATCTCAGCGTTTTTTACAACCAGAGGCTAACTCATGGATTTTCATTGTGAGTGACGACACACTGAACATTCCAAGATGGCGGACACATCGATGTGTCTGGAATGGTCGAATTCATCAGGATAATCTTCACAAATGAACACAACTTTTATTAATTTTGAAGCCTAAATACAATCAGCAGAACTAAAAAGCTAAATGTAGAGTATAAACTAACTATAGCACTGTCACATGACTTCAACGTTACCACCATTAAGCTTGTCAAGTCTTTCAGTCTTTATTTAAAAACGTCTTCTCCAAAAGTTTGGGTAAGAAAAGTTTAAATAGTGTGATCATAAACACAACAAGGCTGTGAAAGCGTAGTTCAATTTAGCCACTTAGAAACTTAACCACTTATTTAGTCACTTAGAAATTGCCTTTTTCAAAACAACAAGGGGGTTTTACTGATGTATTTTATGTGGTAGAATAAACTGTGAATATATCTTGAGCTTGTGTTTAACCACAGACCTTATTTTAGTCATTTAAACAAAAACCCCTTCAAAAACCCATTGACTTTGGAGGTGCTAGATTCTTGTTTCCGGGTTTTGGTTTATAAAAATATCTCATCCCTGCAGCACTCTGTAAAGCTATTGTTATAAACTGTATATCTATATAGTAAACAGGCTTTAGCTGAAAAGGGCGGTACTTTCATGTCTCGTGTCACTGTGGACTTTCATACAAACAAAACTGTAGCAATAATGACTTTAGAAGATTTAAAGCATTAAATATAAGCCATGTAATACTGTTGGAGCTTTCGTCTTGCTTAGGCCAATTCTATAAATTGTAATTGACTATTTTTGTCTTAGAGGAGCTTTAAAATAATGTGGGTGACAAGTATTTTATAAAAACAAAATTATAAATATAGCAATTTCAACTCTCTCCCTCTCTTTAGTGTGGATGACGATGTATCTCAGGCCTGTCCTTACGTGTATGTGAACCACACAGGCCACATCCGCTATGACAGGATGTTGAGGCTGGTTAGCGCTTGTAACCTACAAATCTTCAGTTTCCCTTTCGACATACAGAACTGCTCTTTCACCTTCGGCTCCTACATGCATACCAGTAACGTCTCCTCTTTCATTGCTCTCCTCATTTCCTGCCACCTCAGCACATATTTTTATGTGTTTCTGAGTTTTGTGAAGACCCACTTAATCTGTCTTGTTAGTTTCTGTTGACTTTCACATGCAGTAATGTAAAGTCATCATATGGCAGTAAGAGAATGTCAGTTTTTCACACTAGATGACTTTTAAAATAAAGCTATTTTGCCCTAGGAATGAAAAAAAAACACCAAGATAAAATATTTGTATTCTAAGTGTATTAAGTATAATTCTAACACCTGTAATACATGTAACCCCTTCAGTAAAGGACGTCCGTGTCAGTCCTGTCCTGTCCTCTAAGGAGATGACCATAAACTCGAAGCGTTATCTGCAGGCCAGTGGAGAGTGGGAGCTGGTGGATATCTTGGGCGACACTAACATTTTGAAGTTTGGAATAGATGAATGGGACATCATCACTTTCTGGGTAAGAAAGAGACAAAAGCATAATAGGCTATGTTTAGAAATGCATACTAAAATGCTACGCTGTTCCCTATCGAACGGTCTCTCCCATTGCGTTATATGCTTATGGGATAAACTCCTGCTTACTGATACTGAAGCCTGATTTGATCACATTTGTTTAGCTGCATGAACAAATGGCGCTTCAGCCCGCCAAAAGGGGTGGCACGACTGCCATATAAGTCGGCTCTAAGCGCCATTCATCAGAATTTTCTCCTTCTGCGCGAAAACCATCTCCTCGCTGGACTCTGGTGCAAGAAGCTTGAAGCCTGCTACTCGCTGTGGACCAGCCTCGGCAGCGGGAAGGCGCTCTTCTTCAGCACCTTCTCCTTTGCGGCTATCCAGCTATCACAAAAAGCAAATTTTCTAAGAGCAAATTTCTTCGCCATTGTTGCAAATGGTGTGACGCTTCAGATGGGCACAGAGAGTGTGCCGCTTGCCTGGGCCACACCCACGCTGAGGCTGCTCTCACTGAGAGAGACTCCTCTCATTGCGAGAGCTTGAGTCTCGCCCTGCTTCACCTTATTCTTGCTCTCCCATTTCTCCCCTCCCAGCTGCCTCGGAGGAACAAACAGTGGAGTCACGGGGCTGAGCAACCGGGCTCGAGTGATTTCATGCCGGCACAGGTCCCGCGTGCGTCACTCTCCCCGCAGCACTTTGATCCGGTGTCTTTTGCACGTGAGGATCAGCGCCCCTCATCTGCAATGAGCGGTTTGATCTTTTTAGGTGGATCAGAGGAGAATGACTCCATATTACTGACAGCTTCAGATTCAGAGGATTGCGCATGCTCCGGAGAGGATCCTGGCACCCTTCTCCCTAGTGAGTTATCACGGGCTGGTGTGGATAGCGAACTGATTCGCATCCTCACCAAGGCTTTGGAGAATCTCAGCTTAGCCGGCTCCAGAAGAGCCTGCCCACAGCGCTTAGACGAATGATGCTCACTGGGCCGTCGTCAATGAATCTCCCTCCAGAGACCAGTGCCATTTTTCCGGAAGTTCACGATGAACTTACAAAGGTGTGGCGCGCCCGCAACTCTGTGTGCATCCACTCTTCTAATTCTGCCGCCCTCACATCTGTTGACGGTGCTGAAGAAAATTAATATGGCAAGCTCCCCCCTCTGGAAGAGGCAGTCGCTGCACATCTCTGCCCAACATCTGCCCTGGAACTAACAGCCAAGGCTGTGCACCATTCTAAGCCCAGTAGGACAATTTCGGCTCTAGTAGGCTGGGCTTATTCAGCGCTGAAGAGAGCGCTGGTTATTCACTCCCCCCACCGACAATTCCTGCT
>NW_015505601.1:568680-569280 GCF_001515645.1 Sinocyclocheilus grahami | reverse complement strand
AACCTGGCTCTGCGCGCTATTAAGGCTATTGTGCAGGCAATCAGCGGAGAGCTATGGTCAGCATGGTGGTACTTAAGCGCCACCTTTGGCTCAATTTTAAGAAGATCAAGGGTGCAGACCAAATCACCTTCCTCGACTCCCCGGTCTTCCCTACGGGTTTATTCGGCCCTGCCGTGGACGGATTTGCAAAGCGCTTCACTGCAGCACAGAAGTCGCCGCAGGTCATGCACAACTTCCTGCCTATGCTCTCCAGCTCGACGGCTGGTTCAGGTCGCCAGAAGGCTCTGTCTTCCCAGCAGCCTGCAAAGCCTTCTCCGTCTCCAGCTCAGCCTCGGCTAAAATCAAAGCCTGACAGCACCCTCAGATGGCTAAACCCTCATTCTCGCTTTCCAGTTCCCCATCTAGCTCCGGGCAACGGAAGCGCTGTTCATCTAGGCCTGTCCTTGCCACTCAGCACATGCCCGAGCAAACTACCGCTGTAATAGCGGACTTATTTATTTAAAAGAGCAGTACTGCGAATGTCAGGTCCCCGCCCCATGTGGCGACCTGTCACTCGACAGACTCGGACCACTCTAGACTTGGAAAGCAGGGTTTCTGCAG
>NW_015505601.1:545764-568670 GCF_001515645.1 Sinocyclocheilus grahami | reverse complement strand
AATCAGTAACAGACTACAATTTGTAAGTAATCTACCCAGCACTGTGTGCAATAGACTTCAGCAGATGATTTTGTTAAGACGAAGGCATTAGCTAACATGACATTAAAACGTTAAAAACCTATAATATTGAGTTATTACATTTCCTCAGGAATTTAAAAGGGTCATATGATGCTGCTAAAAAGAACATTATTTTGTGTAATGAAATGTGTTTATGCAGTTTAAGGTTAAAAAAAACATTAAATGGGACATCATCACTTTCTGGGTAAGAAAGAGACAAAAGCATAATAGGCTATGTTTAGAAATGCATACTAAAATGCTACGCTGTTCCCTATCGAACGGTCTCTCCCATTGCGTTATATGCTTATGGGATAAACTCCTGCTTACTGATACTGAAGCCTGATTTGATCACATTTGTTTAGCTGCATGAACAAATGGCGCTTCAGCCCGCCAAAAGGGGTGGCACGACTGCCATATAAGTCGGCTCTAAGCGCCATTCATCAGAATTTTCTCCTTCTGCGCGAAAACCATCTCCTCGCTGGACTCTGGTGCAAGAAGCTTGAAGCCTGCTACTCGCTGTGGACCAGCCTCGGCAGCGGGAAGGCGCTCTTCTTCAGCACCTTCTCCTTTGCGGCTATCCAGCTATCACAAAAAGCAAATTTTCTAAGAGCAAATTTCTTCGCCATTGTTGCAAATGGTGTGACGCTTCAGATGGGCACAGAGAGTGTGCCGCTTGCCTGGGCCACACCCACGCTGAGGCTGCTCTCACTGAGAGAGACTCCTCTCATTGCGAGAGCTTGAGTCTCGCCCTGCTTCACCTTATTCTTGCTCTCCCATTTCTCCCCTCCCAGCTGCCTCGGAGGAACAAACAGTGGAGTCACGGGGCTGAGCAACCGGGCTCGAGTGATTTCATGCCGGCACAGGTCCCGCGTGCGTCACTCTCCCCGCAGCACTTTGATCCGGTGTCTTTTGCACGTGAGGATCAGCGCCCCTCATCTGCAATGAGCGGTTTGATCTTTTTAGGTGGATCAGAGGAGAATGACTCCATATTACTGACAGCTTCAGATTCAGAGGATTGCGCATGCTCCGGAGAGGATCCTGGCACCCTTCTCCCTAGTGAGTTATCACGGGCTGGTGTGGATAGCGAACTGATTCGCATCCTCACCAAGGCTTTGGAGAATCTCAGCTTAGCCGGCTCCAGAAGAGCCTGCCCACAGCGCTTAGACGAATGATGCTCACTGGGCCGTCGTCAATGAATCTCCCTCCAGAGACCAGTGCCATTTTTCCGGAAGTTCACGATGAACTTACAAAGGTGTGGCGCGCCCGCAACTCTGTGTGCATCCACTCTTCTAATTCTGCCGCCCTCACATCTGTTGACGGTGCTGAAGAAAATTAATATGGCAAGCTCCCCCCTCTGGAAGAGGCAGTCGCTGCACATCTCTGCCCAACATCTGCCCTGGAACTAACAGCCAAGGCTGTGCACCATTCTAAGCCCAGTAGGACAATTTCGGCTCTAGTAGGCTGGGCTTATTCAGCGCTGAAGAGAGCGCTGGTTATTCACTCCCCCCACCGACAATTCCTGCTGGACCTGAGACTCGAACCCGCAACCTTTGGGTTACAAGTCCAACTCTCAAACCATTTGGCCACGACTGCACCAGAAAAAAATTAATTAAAATCATAATTAACAGAACGGTGACGACTCTCTCTTGCATCACCGTTTATCCACCGTTATTTAAGGAGCTGCGCACAGCAACCAACCTGGCTCTGCGCGCTATTAAGGCTATTGTGCAGGCAATCAGCATGGTGGTACTTAAGCGCCACCTTTGGCTCAATTTTAAGAAGATCAAGGGCGCAGACCAAATCACCTTCCTCGACTCCCCGGTCTTCCCTACGGGTTTATTCGGCCCTGCCGTGGACGGATTTGCAAAGCGCTTCACTGCAGCACAGAAGTCGCCGCAGGTCATGCGCAACTTCCTGCCTATGCTCTCCAGCTCGACGGCTGGTTCAGGTCGCCAGAAGGCTCTGTCTTCCCAGCAGCCTGCAAAGCCTTCTCCGTCTCCAGCTCAGCCTCGGCTAAAATCAAAGCCTGACAGCGCCCTCAGATGGCTAAACACTCATTCTCGCTTTCCAGTTCCCCATCTAGCTCCGGGCAACGGAAGCGCTGTTCATCTAGGCCTGTCCTTGCCACTCAGCACATGCCCGAGCAAACTACCGCTGTAATAGCGGACTTCTTTATTTAAAAGAGCAGTACTGCGAATGTCAGGTCCCCGCCCCATGTGGCGACCTGTCACTTGACAGACTCGGACCACTCTAGACTTGGAAAGCAGGGTTTCTGCAGATATGAACAAGTTAAATTTAAGACTTTTTAAGACCTTTTTAATACCACCTTATATGAAATTTAAGACCTAAACCTGTAACGGAAATACACATTTTATTACATACATGTAATATTTAATGTGTATAAATTAAAAAGAAAACAAAACATCATTGCTGTAATAAATTATATTACTACGATATACAGTGAATTTTTCATATCAGCAGACAATGTTCCATACAAAATATCCCCGCAAAATAACTGCATCTCTGAGATTTTTGGTGGAGTAAATTTATTCTGAAGCAATATTTTCATCAGTGTTCTATCAGCTTTTACGTACTTAAATCTGCATATTTACCTTTACAAAGGCCTATTTTTAACCTTTTTAGATGTATGCATCATCTTACATGTCAAATTATTACAATTTATCAATAAATTCAATATACACTATAGGGCTGCTACCAGTCAGATTAAATAATTTACACTGCAAATAACAATAATTACAACTGCAATAAATAATGTTATGAGATTAATGTTTTAAATGCATTTATGAGTATACAAATAAGAAATGTTGAGGGGAAAAATGCATACTTTTCAACATACTCAACTAAACTACCAGTAAGTGACGGTAAATCACTTATTGAGTGAGTCATTGAGTCATTCATTCAACTGATTGAGTGTGCTATCATGCTGGTATCTTAAGGACGTTCGTGGACAGCTGACTCCTAAAGTTTTTGATATTCTTCATTTTCTGTGTGGTGGTCAGATAGAAATTAATCTTTTCCAATAAGTTTAAATAGATTTGACCTTTTATGGGCATTTTACCTTTATAAAGCCATTTTTCTATAAGTGTGCATTATCTTTTGAGTCAAATTCTTACATTTAATCAGTGAATAAGAATAAGACATTTGGGCTGTTACCAAGCAAATTAAATCAGTATCAACAAAATTCATCTTTGCAATCCAGACATAAGCTGCACCTGAAGTGGCATTTAGATGTATTTACACTGTTTAATGCAGGACATAACTTACATGATGTAAGTTAGGTGTTTTGAACGGTTTTTTTTTCGCGTCGTGAGAATATTGAGCAAAATAGCTCACTTGTCATGGTGTTATTTAACTATATCATGTTATGAATAAACTAAACATTTCAAATTTCTACCTCAGTGTGTTTCTTCTGAGTTTATGTGTGCTGTCGCGCTCATTTGTTCTGAAGTCTCGAGACAAACAGAGTGAGCCTCAGCGCGAGCTTGTATTCTGTATTCTGCTAATTTACTGCAGTTCTCTCTGATCACGCAGTAACTTACTGTGGGGAAGAAAACATCTTCGGTCTGTCCAATGATTTTAAAGTCTCATTAAAAATAAGAAAAGGTAATTGCTTCTTTTTATCCCACAATTCACTCTTTTTCAGAATTGCGAGAAAAAAAACAGAATTCTGAGATAATTATTAATTTGTGGCGACATTGTACAAATTAATTTCATTAAAGTCTGGCCACAATTTAACCAAATTAAAAAGAGGGAACAAATTAATTCTTATTAGTAAAGTCTTAGAAACTAATTCTTTATTTATTGACCATGAATCACAACATATTTTTACTTCCAAATGTCATGAGCGGAGCTCCATAAATGACGATATTAAATTGACATAAATGGTGATATTCCAAAATAAAAAAATAAAAATAAAAAAAACATACAGCACTTTAAGCTAAATGTATGTCAGTACAAGTCTTACTGTTTCCATCCTGCAGGTGGTGATAAAGCGACGGCCGATACTGTATGTGGTGAACCTGATCATCCCCAGCTCCTTCCTCCTGATCATTGACCTCCTGTCATTCTACCTGCCGCCGCACAGTGTGGATCGATCCTCTTTCAAAATGACCCTCATTCTAGGATATACAGTCTTTCTTCTCATTATGAATGACCTGCTTCCCAGCACTGCTAATGGGACACCTTTAATAGGTCAGTTAGCCACAACACACCTGTATGAAACAATACGTGAACGTCAAACAACAAACATTGGTCATAACACTCAAGAGTGTAAAATAGGTTACTTTACTATTACTCCAGTGTTTTCCAACCCTGTTCCTGAAGGCACACCAACACATTTTCAAACTCTTCCTCATTAAAGGGATCTTATTATACTTTTTCAACTTAAGTTAGTCTGTAATGTTGCTGTTTGAGCATAAAAAAGATCTGCAAAGTTACAAAGCTCAAAGTCCACTGCAAAAGGAGATATTTTATTTACCAGAAATCACTTTTCAAAAACTACAACGAATGACTCGTTTGGACTACAACGCATATTTTCCGGGATTTGTGATATCCGAATATCGACGAATGGGACAAGACCTGGTTGAGCTGCACTAGAGAAGGCAACGAGTGTTTTCACCATGTCGGAGACATGCTAGCTTTCCCAAGGCAGATGAACTTAGAGTGGTTACAATCATCCGGGTTTAAATCACGCTCAAATTGATTTGATTTTGACGTAATATTTACACTAAAGCTCGCAGGCGGCTTTGGTAAGGGGCGTGACATTTCCCAGGCGCCGAGTACTGCCAATCACAACACACACTGGCCCAGCTAACCAATCACAGCACATTTCATATTTCAGAAGGCGGGCCTTCATTTGATACAGGAACTATGCGAGCCGTTCATGCCAGACTGGGGAGAGAGGTGTTGTAATAATGTAAAATATGTGAAAAATAATGTGTTTTTCGAACAACCTAGTATGAGAGCCTGTTCTAGTACACCCCCAAAACAAAATCAAGACTTTGTAAAAGAGCATAATAGGACCCCTTTAAGCACACCTGATTCAATTTATCAACTCATTGGTAGAGTATCCAAGACCTATACATTCCAGAGAGCTTGGAAAGAGCATTAACCAAAAAGATTCACAAATTTACTTATGTGGCATTATATGAATTATGTGAACACTCATTTAAGTATCATATCTCTAAAATTTGGTTTCACCTTCTTAGGTATTTATTTCTCAGTGTGTCTGGCACTCATGACCATAAGTCTACTGGAGACGGTCCTCATTACCTGCGTTCTCCACCATAATTCAATGAAATACAGGGAGGTGCCACACTGGGTTCAGGTGCTGGTGATGCGCTTCATTGCTCGACTTATTTGCTACAATTTCCCTGAAGACCCTTTAGCCAAGATAGAAGGGAAACAAGAAACCAATCCATGGGTCATCCAGCCCTCAGAATCAACGTCCAGTCAACACACATCCACTAATGGTGAGACAAGAATAGAAACTAATGCTAACTTTCAAATCAAATGTGTCCAAACCTTTTCCTGGAGGGCCACTGTCCTTCAGAGTTTAGCTCTAACCCTAATTAAACACCTGAAGTAGCTAATCAATGTCTTCAGATTCACAAAAACTTCCAGACAAGTTTGTTGGGCCTGGTTGAAGCTAAACTCAGCAGGACTTTGGTCCTCCAGGAGCAGGATTGGACACCCCTCGTTTTAGATGCTAAATGCTTGCTTTTTTTTTGTCCCCTAGCATCTGGAACCATGACACTGGATGTGCCTGAACTCAGACAGATCAGTCAGGATCTTAGAGATATGAACACTTATTTGTCCATTCTACGAAAGGAAGACCATCTACAGAACCAGTGGTGCCATGTGGGCTACATTCTGGACTTCCTTCTCTTCCGCATTTACCTGTTGATAATCATCGGATACGCGCTTGTAATCATATGCATGTGGTGCATTTGGATGAACCAGTAGAAAAAGTACAGGGCTAACGGAAAATATATTATAAGATATATAAAGTCTGTATCTCAGAATATTTATATACAGACTTTTGGTTGTTTTCCCATGTTCACTAGAGCAGAAATGTAGTGAGTAGAGATTGACCGATATTGATTTCTTTAAATTTTTCCATGATCAGATATTGGTTTTGTAGTGTTAAATCGACCAATAAATGGTTCAGTTATGCACATCGGTTATCATCATATAAACATGCAAATAATCGGTATCGGTTTTAATAGGGTGACCATATGTCCTCTTTTCCTGTCCTGGTCAAGACTTCTAAATTGCCATAAAATATCCAGGTTTTGGCTGGTTATTGACGTTCTCTCATACATTATATGTACGCGTATTTGCACTGCTTTGACCGTTCTCTGTAGATCCCACTTTCTCGCGTGCCACGTTGGTTGTTGGTCAAACTACTTTTCAGTCATTACTTTCTACAAGTATGAAAACAATAGGAAAACAAAGCCAAAACCTTGAGATTTTAGGCCATTTACAAACCCCGGCCAGTAGAGATGCACGGATCAGCTCAAACGCCACCCGAATCTGCTGTTTTAAACAAATTATCCACCTGCCCCAAATTATCCACTCGCCCTGACCTGCACCCAATTGTCACATAAATTTTTTTCTAATTCTTAGTTTTGCATAATATGATGACTCGTTGGTTCATTTTTAACAGCAGATTCAGTTATGTTAGAGCTGATCTTCACACATCTGTGGCACATTATGGCTCCGACACAACCACCGGAGCTGATCGCGGCCACTCTAGTCAATGCTCGTGTTAATATCTGCCGCGCCACAGCACGTTTCAGAAGCGTAAATATCTGTAAACATATCGGTAAAACCAATTATCGGCCGATCTCTAATGTAGAGACCAAAAGATCTGACTAACACAACAATACAATTATGACTAAAAAACAATAAGACAGTCTAAATATCTTTAATTCAGTTACATATATTTACAAAACAATAAGAAATTATATATGTACATTTTCTCAAATAGTGCATCAAAAGCCCCTGAATAAAAAAGGCAATTCAGTAATTTTACAACAATAAGCTCAAGTGGACACATTGTCAGCAGGATCAAATGAAAAGTTATAAACTTATTATATCTCATAAGCAACCATACAAAATCAAGTTTGTTCATTCATTCATTCAATCTCATATACTAAGGTCAGTGCATTCAAGTCATTTAATGCTTGTGGCAGAGTAGCACAGTCGTTATTGCTTCATATATACTCACAGCAGCAAACAAATGGGCTCTTGAATATATTTTCATTTAGATACTACCCAAACTAACTTAGGTCCTGTATGTATGTAATACAATTTGTGTATGTAATACAAGTCTTTTTCCATTGAACGAGAATGGGCCACTGTTCAAGATTTTGGACTGAATGCGAGATGTTGAAATGACGTTCTGGCTCAAACATTAATACAATTCTTGAACAAACATATCCAACTAGTGCAAATTAAAGAGCCAACAAGACAGTAGCTGTCTAACAAGGAACAGAAAAATATACAAAGTGCCATTTCTTTGCTAGGTGTAAAATGTTAAAGCAAAAAGGCCTTTAAATTTACAAATAAAGACCAACATTGGGCCTCATTTGTGAAACATGAGCAAAACAAATTTCAAAGCAACTTCAGCAAGAATGGTTTTACAAATGAGCAGAACACATTTCTGGTTAAAATGTTCGCAAAACCAAAACAATTTATGCATAAATTACATGAATTACGTCTAAATTACGTGCAAAGCCAAAACGGTTTTACGAACAAGCAAATTGAATTTCTGTACAAAATAGTTGCATTCAGTTCAATACGACAATTTACGATTCAATCGTCAACGGACACTTACATAAAAAATTAGTTTTACTTGAAATTTGTATTTTTCTTAAATGAGATCCATTGTTGCATTGAATTTTATTTATTTATTTACAAATTATTAACAAATTTATTTGACTCGCATTTCACGAATGAGGCCTTTTGTTTTAGTAGCTTTGATCATTAACACAGTAAGCTGGAACCTGGCACTTCTAGAAACCTCTCGGGAAACAAAGGTTGTGTAAAACCCGCTGGAGTTCAGCAGCCCAGTTCAGTTCTCTCATCGATACAAACGAAGAGCCATTAAAGAGGCACACAACAGGTTATACCAGGGCTGTCCAAACTCGGTCCTGGAGGACCGGTGTCCTGCACAGTTTAGCTCCAACTTGCCTCAACACACCTGACTGGAAGTTTCAATGCCTAGTAAGAGCTTGATTAGCTGGTTCAGGTGTGTTTAATTAGGGTTGGAGCTAAACTCAATAATTATTGAGTTTTTTTGACACCAGCCCTCCAGGACCGAGTTTGGACAGCCCTGCGTTATACGCTTAAATATAACCAACAAAAAGCAGACAGACAAAAACAAGACACATAAATCCCTATACATAAAAGCTTACGACACAGGACCCGACAGCCTGTTGATTAAAACAAATTGGATTTTTAAGGACGGAGGCAACAAACAAGCAAAAACATGGTAAATAGTAAAAAAACTATATAATTTTGTATTTGAAGGCAGCAGTCCTTAAAAGCAGAAATGTCTTCTTTGCACATAAAACTCTTTAGCATTAATAATCCATTATGCTGCAGTCAGCAGGACTTTCAGAGCAGCTTATTTGGGACGGGAATCAAGAAACGTTTGGCTGAATATCAGTCACTACATTCACTGTTGTGCTGTGCTCTGGTTAAATCTTACTGGCATTGTGTGTTAGGTCCCACCGGCCTCGTCTGCTTCTCTGTCCTCCTGCTCCTCCATGTTCTTGCGAGCCATCCGCTTTCTCCTCTCGGCAAGTCTCAGACAGCGAGGACACGCCTTCCCTCCCTTAAAGCAGGTCTTATGATAGCATGCATGACAATCTGCACAACAAAAAACAGACCAACCATTACAACCAACCACCACAACATGGAAAAAAAAGACACACGGACTCAGAGTACTTGGACTCTGATAACTGAGTGTACAGACATTGTACATTGTGGTCTAGTTTAATAAATTTATAAACAAATGCATACATAAATTCATATAAACAAATGCATTAATGTATAAAAAGTTATACATTTAGTTATGTATTGATTTATTAATACATTTATGCATTTAATTTTACTGCATACAAAATGAATAAATAGATTAATTATTGTATAAAAATGAATAAATGTATACATATATAAATAAATGCAGAAATAAATAATTGTATGAATAAATGCATGCCTAAAAATAGAAATAAATGCATAAATGAATAAATGCAAAATGTGTACATAAATGCATAAATGTATAAATAAATCCATGAATAAATAATTGTATAAATAAAGGCATAAATAAATAATTGTATGAATACATGCATGCCTAAAAATAGAAATAAATGCATAAATGTATGAAATGCAAAATGTGTACATAAATAAATGCATAAATGTATAAATAAATCCATGAATAAATAATTGTATAAATAAAGGCATAAATAAATATATAAATAAATGCAAAAATGTGTACAGAAATACATGTATAAATAATTGTATGAATAAAGGCATAAATAAATCCATAAATGCATAAATAAATGTATAAATTAATAAATACATAATTGTATAAATACTTGCATAAATGTGTATATAAATAAATGCAAAAATAAACAGATGTATAAATACATAAAGAAATAAACTATAAATACAAAAAATGTGAATAAAAATAAATGCATAAATGTATAAATAAATCCATGAATAAATAATTGTATAAATAAATGCAAAAATGTGTACATAAATAAATGCTTAAATGTATAATTAAATAATTGTATAAATAAAGGCATAAATAAATCCATAAATGCATAAACAAATGTGTAAATACATAAATATATAACTGTATATATATTAAATACTAGAATACATGTGTTCATAAATAAATGCATTAATAAATGCAAAATAAACAGATTAATGTGGAAATAAACTATAAATAAATGAATAAATACAAAAATGTATAAATAAATTCAGGAATAAATAAATGCAGAAGTGTATAAATAAATGCATACATAAAAATGCATACATGCTTAAATAAATAAATAAATGCATGAATTAATCAACCAATCAATAAGAGGCTCACCTTCACAGCGCAGGCACTTGCTGAGCTCGTAGGGGAAGATAATGTCTTCTCATAGTTAAGGTATACCTATGATGAAAATTACAGGCCTCTCTCATCTTTTTAAGTGGGAGAACTTGCACAATTTGTGGCTGACTAAATACTTTTTTCCCCCACTGTACCTGATCATCTGAAACTGATCATTTGCAAATCTAGATGAAATATTAATTCCCAATTTTAGACACCTAAAGAAATGCCATGTTATGTAACTCCTATCAAATCGTGTGTAAATGGTTCCTCACCACGCAGTCCGTGACGTGGCTGGAGCCGAGGCGGAGCAGATCACGCAGCTTTGGCGCCAGACTGCCGCTGCGGACAGCCGTGAGGTCGTTGAGAGAGAACAGGTGAACGTCTTCGGTCAGATGTCCAGGAAGTGTGTCAAACTGATCCAGCACCCTGTCAACAGAACGGAGACTTGTGACGCAATGCTCTTCAGTGCTGTCTCGAAGAAAAAGTGCAGGAAAAACACTTACTCTTTAGCCAAACGGCACGTTTTTAAGAGATTCTTCATGTGGTTCAACTGTTCCCTCAATGCCTGTAACAGAAAGAGTAAATTCATTCTTAATGAAACAATACAAATCACAAATAAAATGTGCCTACACAACCGTTAATTATATTATATTATATTAGGGCTGGGCGATATAGCTAAAAAAATTGGCAACGATAATGTTTCATATTTTTCGGTATCAATAATTATTGACATTTTTTATAACCTTTTTTAAAACAAATAGCAATAGAATTTTTTTTTTAATTTAACCACTGTATTTTTTAATTAACCCAATATATTGAGACAAACAACAAATATTTTTTTTGTTTCAACAGTCAAACACACAATAAAAATTAAACAAATATCTAATTTCTAATGTTTTATATGCAGATTAAATAGGTTTTAAGGAAACTTTTGTCTTGTCTCGGGAGAGGCCACAGGAGGGCGCAATGAGCAAAATAATGCAGTGCATTTAAATTGTCAACGCAAATAAATAACTGTCTATAAAAAAAACCGTGCATTACGTCTAAATTAACTCATATAAATCAAATATAATTTTGTAAATTGCATAAACAATTATGAACAAAACAGTATCATGTATTTATGCATTGCTTAATACAAAGAGATTGCATTTTTAAAAAAAAGAGACGCAGTGAAAAGGAATAAACCTCCACAAATTCGTGACGTGTTTTCCAAAAGTTTTAGCTTTTCATGGCTACATCTCTTGTGTGAGACGCGAGTGCAGCAGTCATATTTGTCCGTCTAAAAAAATGCGCTGAATGCACTCATAGCACGTGCCTATATCGAACATTTTTTATATCGTTATCGAAGGTGGTGTACCGTCGATAAATATCGATACCATTTTATTGCCCAGGCCTATATTATATTATCAAATTTGAGGTAACCCCAAGTCACCAAGTATTCTTTCAAAATGTATTTGCTCAAAAATACAACAAAAAAAAAAAAACGGTAATATTGTGAAATATTATTACAATTCTAAAACTTTTTTTTCTATACATTTTAAAATAGAATTTATTCCAGTCATGGCTAAGCTGAATTTTCAGCAGCTTAAATGTTTCTTTGATTAATATAAAGTTTATAAGAACACCATTTATTTGAAGCAGAAATATTTTGTAACATTATAAATGTCTTTACAGTTACTTTTGATCAATTTAATGCATCTTCACTGAATAAAAGCATTAATTTTTAAAAATTAAATAAAAAATCTTTCTGACCCCAAACTTTTGAACAGTAGTGTGTAGTAGTGTAATTTATATAAATTACATTTTATTACATATTTTATAATATATTATATTAGTATTTTATTATCACACTATTACAGCAAAGCCATACATAGACATTTTTAATTTTGAACAATATACTTTCCAAAAGTCAAAACTAACTAAATTAATGTGTTCTTCATGCTGAGCAAAAAAGTTACTTTTACTGGTTTACTTGCTAAACAAACATATTATATGTACTTTTATAATATTAATATATCACACTCTTACAAAAAAACTATATATACAGAGAGATATAAAATATATAAATAATAATAAAATGAAACCATGTTATATATATATATATATATATATATATATATATATATATATATATATATTTGACTTAATATCATTTTTAGATATTTATTTACTTTTATTCCATGTTATATATCATTGTACTATTTTACGTACGCGCAATGTTTCCAGGGCTTTGACCTTCTTGTAAAGGCCGCTGTTGATGTCGTTTAGGTTGAAGAGAGGATCTCCTGCAATCTTAGCCAGCAAGTCCCTGGAAAAGTTGCTGATGTAGCTTTTACTGAAGTCCCACTTCCTGAGGATCTTTCCTGGCACTACAGCCTGTGTGTTCTCATGACAGCACTGGCAAAAGTACCGGCCCAGATACTCACAGTACCTCAGCCTCTTGATGTAGTCTATTACAAAGAGAAATCACCAGCGTAAACCCACACTTTCAAGTAAATCAAGTTGTATTTGTACTACGCATGTGTGTTTTGTACCTGGATCAATGCGAATGCCGCAGCCAGCGCAGCGGTAGTTCTGTTTCGCCACCACCACCTTCCTCCTGATAGGATCAATGGAGACATACAGTATATAAGTTACAGAATCATGTAATGAAAGAAATGAAGCTGAATACTGATGGTGATGTTCTCACTTTGGAGGAGAGTGAATGCTGAAGATGATCTGTGGTCTGGGAGGAGCCCACTCCAAATTTCCTCGCACTCGGATGCGTAATTTGTAAATGTCCGCGTGTTCGCCATCGTCAGGTGAAATGGGAAGAGAATCTGGTATTGGAAGGAGCTTAAAAAAAAAAACTAAAATCAGAAATTCAGATATTTTCAATTAGAATCCAAATCCAAAGACAGTACAGGTTTTTTTTTTTTTCATGCACTTGTACATTTTTAGTTTTTATGGCTGTTTTGCTTCCTTGTCTACTTTCAGACTAGTGGATAGAAAACATCAAAAATAAACATTTAAACGTTTATTTTATTACACTTGATCTATTTGCATCTGTAAATTTGAATTACATTACATACTTTTAAAGACTTAGCACCACTTGCATACACCACATTTTACGGTTTTATTCCCATCTATATTCTGAAGCTTTTTACAGAGAGGTTTGTTCATATATAATTTACCTGGTGAAAATTGATTTTTTTTCTGTCTGTTGACAGTATTTTCTGATTTATGGAAGCATAAAAAGAGAAATCCAAGTTCCAAAACCTTTAACTCTAATATGTCATCAAAATGAAACAAGAATTTTGAACCCGGCTTTATCTAGTGTTCAGATTTTTGTTCTGGAAAGCTATGCAAATTAGTACATATTTAATTAGTAACAAAATATTTCAGTACAACCCCAAGGAGGCTCTGTGCCTGCTCAATTTTCAGTGTACTGTAAAAACATAACGCCAGACTAATGTCAAATTTACACTGCAAAGTTGGCGCAGAAGCACTTCTGAAGTGGTATTAGGCGTCTTTACACAGACTGTTTAATGCTGCTCAGAGGTGGCATAAATGTATTTACACAGATACAAATACAACTGTAGCCTAAGATGGTTCAGAGCAGGCTTAATTTAGTCTGGCTTTTATGCAGCATTTCGTCTTTGCACTGAATTTTGAGCAGGCACAGAGCAGCCTTAACTTGGCTGTGTAACGATGCCTTAAATTAAGCCTGCTTTTAGAACTGGCCATAGTACCATTACTGCTGCTACGGTGGTGATAAATGACCTTAATGGTGCCCTGGATAGAAAACAGCACTGCGCTAGGGATGGGCGATATCTTATAGTTTGCGATATACCGGTAAAAATTCTCCCCACGATAAGAATTAGTCTTCCAGCAATAATAACGATAAAGTCTAGTTGTTGACATTTCTGTGTGCGACAGTGCCGAGCAACATCGCGGAAGGCGGAGGTGAAATTGAGGAGGAGTAGCCTATATCGCTAAATGAGGAGCTCCTTTTACAATCTTTAACTGGTTTGGTTAGGGCTGTACAGTGCACAAAAAATTGGTCTTACGTGTGCGATACAGTTTTGCATGTGTATGAGCCTGTTTACAAACCTGTTGTCCAACAAAGATATAATTTATTGACATGCTTTTTCTATAAATTAACTTAACATAGTCGAGTGTTTGAAATACTTATTTTTGTGACCAGACGTGGTTTCATATTACAGAATGATAGTATTATATAGTGATAAAGGCCATGTCGATTAACATTGCATTATAAATATACTTTCCTTATAAAAATACCCAAGATTGAAGAACACAGATAAACCCTATATTTTGTGCAACCGTATGTTTATTTTCCTCAAGTTTCATCTGTTAAAATGTCTCTATCTCCGTTGTGCATTTTATTCAGCGATAACTGGATACCTTCCTGGAGCGTCCTCAGTAGTATTACTTCTGCTATGGATATGTGGAGTTTCTGTCCCCCCTGATATATTTTTAAGCCCATATCGCCCATCCCTACACTGCGCAGCATTATTTGTGGATCAATCCAAAGCGTTTGATTCAGTGGATCATGAATTGCTGCTGAACAAACTTAGCAGTGCTGGTTTTGGACCAGGGACGTTGAAATGGTTTAAAAATTATTTAGCAGACTGGACTCAAATCTGATTTTCTTTATATATTTAAAGGGGTTCCCCAGGGTTCCATTTTAGGACCTATTTTGTTTTCTATTTATATAAATGATTTGAGTAAGGACATTCAAGCACATAAAAGTACATTCAAGGACATTTGAGTAAGGTACTTTTTGAGGGGCGTCGTGCTCTGGAACCAGCCAGTCGAGCTCTGAGGCGGCGGGCAGCTGCATGCCCTCAAACTGTCTGAGGAGACCCATCGCCACCGACTCTGCTGAGTTGGACTGTAACATGGATGGAGAGCTGTGCAGAGAGACATTACAACAGATCCCAAATTAGTTCTGGATACCATTCAGAACTCCAAAAAACTGGACGTCATGACCACAAAAAGATCGGCCAAAAAAAAAAAGACAGATTTGAGATGTGCTTACATGGAGTCTGAGCTGAGGAAGGATCTGCTGCTGGACGCACTGCGTTTGATGTCTGCATCTGAGAACCACGAGAAGAAACAATTAATGGTTTTCAAGCACATAAAAGTACATTCAAGGACATTTGAGTAAGGTACTTTTTGAGGGGCGTCGTGCTCTGGAACCAGCCAGTCGAGCTCTGAGGCGGCGGGCAGCTGCATGCCCTCAAACTGTCTGAGGAGACCCATCGCCACCGACTCTGCTGAGTTGGACTGTAACATGGATGGAGAGCTGTGCAGAGAGACATTACAACAGATCCCAAATTAGTTCTGGATACCATTCAGAACTCCAAAAAACTGGACGTCATGACCACAAAAAGATCGGCCAAAAAAAAAAAGACAGATTTGAGATGTGCTTACATGGAGTCTGAGCTGAGGAAGGATCTGCTGCTGGACGCACTGCGTTTGATGTCTGCATCTGACAACAATGAGAATAAAACAGTTCAAACTTTCTCCAATGAGATCTACTGTATAAGAAGAGCTATATACCAGTGACAGACCAATACATTATTTGGCTTTTTTACATTATTGCTTGCTTGGCTGAGCACCAGTTAGCGTCCCTAAAATATTTGGAGAACTCTGAATAATTAAATATTATAAAATATTTTGTGAATATATGAAATATTATGTAAATGTGTAACACAATAAATTGCAGAAATATTACATAAATTAATAATATAAAATATTAATATTAATAATAAAAGTTATACTAATATACATTTATAATATAATTTTAAGTATTTGTTTATATATATAAGATTTCAATGTAAAAAAAAAAAGCCAAAATATCGGGTACAACTAAGCAAAAGGTTGATCGGTTTTATTTCCCAAATGCCCCCGTGTCCTAATATTACATAAGTTGATAAAGACAGATAGGTGATTCATGGCACTGACTATGAATTAAAGCATTAAGATAAGAAATATTTAGATTTAATTATTAATATTAAACATAAGTGATTAAGGCACGATTAAATCCATTCTTATAATAATATTATATAATTTTGAATGCTTTTGAGACACACCCATCATAATGCAGGAAGCAGTGTTAAAGGTTGCAGTTTATTAGCACATACAATAAATAAAAGCCAGAAAGCGGCGGCATGCAAACAAGAGGTTTATATGGCACGCATATTGACACATGGGATGGACCCGTGTGAGGGGAACAAGCAAAGCCGAGGAAAAAGCAGGAACAGCCACCAACTACTGCTACAGAGTCTAAAACATCTGACTCCTCTGATCCCACCATCATATCTATCACTGATCAAGCAGCAAAGGCTGTGAGACGATACACACGGCTTCCCTTTTTCTGTCAGTCTCTGGTACCTGAGAAGAGGGACGCGAGTGACAGGGACAGGCCGCTCTGAGACACCGCCAGCAGGGACTGCCCATCACTGCCATCTAAGAGACAGAGACCAGACTGTGTGCTCAAACAGACGCCTGTTTCTGGTGTCGTACAATGTATAAAGACAACATGAAATCTAAACAGGCCACATTCACTTTCTTAATAAATGTCCTGGTCACCATCCATCAATGCAGAAACTGAACCTTATTCAAAAATTATATTTAGTTTATATTTTAATTATAATAATATTAAATATGTAACTAAATTAAATAACATTTACATTTTTTAAATATTAAAAAAATACACAACCAATCAAAACGTTTTAGTAAGATTTTTAAATGTTTTCTTTGATGAATAGAAAGTTCAGAAGAACTGCATTTATTTGAAACTGAAACATTATAAATATCTTTACTTTAAATGTATACATTTTTATATTTAAAAAAAAACCTACTGACCCCAAATTTAATAACGGTAGTGTATCTATTACAAATGTTAGAAATACATACCTCATGAGCTAAAATAGTGACAGATTTATTAAGTACAATTAATTTCTGTAAAATCTGTGTTGCATTTTATGTTGTAAAAATATGTAAAATATTTTAGGAAAAACATTTGAAGGTATATGTTGATCTTTATTAATAAGTTACTATATTGTTCATAAAAACAAATATCTTTATTGTGTTCATTAGCCAAAAAATACATTTTATAGCAGGTACATAAATATTGAGACTATATTACACTATAATATTTGCAATTAAAAATGTTTTATTATAGATAAAAAATTTAAATTATTATGTTTTATTTAAAAAGTTAGACAAATTTTAGATATATCACCTATAAGAATCAAAATACATTATTTCTAGCCAAATATTTATTTGAAATATGTAATATTATGAAGGTTTTTTGTTTTACATTTCATTCTTTCTTCATTGTATCAGGACAGTTGCACCACATGACATTTTACAACCAGAACTAATCTTGGCATCATAAAAAAGGCGAATTATCCAAACTTTTAAGGAACTGTTTTTGTGTTTGAGTTTGTTGGTTATACCAAATGACTTTTTGGTTGCACAATATGACGGTTTTATGTTTTATTCAAATTTAGCAACACATTTTATATATATTACCCATAAGTCCCACAATACATTATTTCTAGCCAAATATTTCAATAATTCTTGGAAATGTCACATTATGAAGGTTAAACGTGTTGCAAATGTCATTTTCAATACACTCCCGTGACAATTACAAGTGTCAATTACAAGCTTTTTAACCATATGAACAAAACTTTATTCACCCAGAACTGGAGTGAACATCTCACCACCTGAACACCATCTGGACCCACTTTTAAAGGTTTTTGTATATGAACGGGTGTTAAAGTAAACTAAAGTGATTTCAAATTTATTTGCGTACTGAAGTCAATGAATTAAGAATAATAACACCTGCAATGACTATTCTGCTTGTTCCTGCTAAAACACAAACAAATCAAGCAAAACTTGATTCAAAGTTACAAATTATGAATCAAAAATGAGCATAATCAGTTAGAAATCAGTCATGAGATTGGGATGCCAACACATTTCTCATCACATGGCATTATGGGTAATGAGGGCAATCGTGAAGATGATTATACGATCACAAGCGGGAATGAGGTCATCGCAATCAGAGATGCACTTCCTGTCTTGAGCTCCTACCTTTGAGCTCGAAATCCTCCACGTCTCTATCCGAGCCAGAGTCAGAGGGGTGAAAGGAATCCTGGGAGTTCCTCCGTGAGCCGCCACTATCCACAGATGGGATTTCTGTGGGAAAAAAGCAAGAGATATACACGGTATACATCCTGTTTACATTTGATTTCTCCTCGATCGCGAACGTCTCATCTTACGATTACTAGAGGAGGCCAGTGGCTTCATCCGTGTGCGGTGTATCTGCAGTCTGCGCAGACGGATTTTCTGTTTGAGCTGCTGGATTTCCGTGTCGCTGTCGCCCTCTTCCTCCGCCTCCTCCACCGGCCTGCGCATGTTACACTTCATCAGCTCGATGGCTGCGATCAGAGACTCAGAGATGCTGAAGTGGGCGTTTTCCTGCGGTGATGGGATATGTATGCGAGTTATGAATGACATATACAAGATATAAGAGAGATGCTGAGCGTAGTGAGGAGTTGCACTTGCCTTCTCCAGATCAGCACAGCTGCCGAAGTCCTGCTCAGAGAGATAGCTGATCAGACTCTGACCCTCGGACGGTCTGCGGAACAATCCGTCTGGGACGCTGTTGAACTGGCTGCTGTCTGTAAGCGTGAAGGCACGTTTAAGAAGATTATTATTCAAAAATATGATATAATGAGGAATGTAAGTGTCCATGATGAAGAAAAGGAAATCTTGAAACTGTTTTGCCGTGTTTTGGAAAACTTTTATACCATTTTCAATCATTATTTTCACAAAGGTTTTTAAATATATATAAGTCTCTGTAAAGTCAATATTTAGTATGAAGTGATTTCAAATTTATTTGCGTACTGAAGTCAATGAATTAAGAATAATAACACCTGCAATGACTATTCTGCTTGTTCCTGCTAAAACACAAACAAATCAAGCAAAACTTGATTCAAAGTTACAAATTATGAATCAAAAATGAGCATAATCAGTTAGAAATCAGTCATGAGATTGGGATGCCAACACATTTCTCATCACATGGCATTATGGGTAATGAGGGCAATCGTGAAGATGATTATACGATCACAAGCGGGAATGAGGTCATCGCAATCAGAGATGCACTTCCTGTCTTGAGCTCCTACCTTTGAGCTCGAAATCCTCCACGTCTCTATCCGAGCCAGAGTCAGAGGGGTGAAAGGAATCCTGGGAGTTCCTCCGTGAGCCGCCACTATCCACAGATGGGATTTCTGTGGGAAAAAAGCAAGAGATATACACGGTATACATCCTGTTTACATTTGATTTCTCCTCGATCGCGAACGTCTCATCTTACGATTACTAGAGGAGGCCAGTGGCTTCATCCGTGTGCGGTGTATCTGCAGTCTGCGCAGACGGATTTTCTGTTTGAGCTGCTGGATTTCCGTGTCGCTGTCGCCCTCTTCCTCCGCCTCCTCCACCGGCCTGCGCATGTTACACTTCATCAGCTCGATGGCTGCGATCAGAGACTCAGAGATGCTGAAGTGGGCGTTTTCCTGCGGTGATGGGATATGTATGCGAGTTATGAATGACATATACAAGATATAAGAGAGATGCTGAGCGTAGTGAGGAGTTGCACTTGCCTTCTCCAGATCAGCACAGCTGCCGAAGTCCTGCTCAGAGAGATAGCTGATCAGACTCTGACCCTCGGACGGTCTGCGGAACAATCCGTCTGGGACGCTGTTGAACTGGCTGCTGTCTGTAAGCGTGAAGGCACGTTTAAGAAGATTATTATTCAAAAATATGATATAATGAGGAATGTAAGTGTCCATGATGAAGAAAAGGAAATCTTGAAACTGTTTTGCCGTGTTTTGGAAAACTTTTATACCATTTTCAATCATTATTTTCACAAAGGTTTTTAAATATATATAAGTCTCTGTAAAGTCAATATTTAGTATGTGTTCTGAGTTTGTCACACCACAGAAAAATGTATTATTAACCACTAAGCCAAATTTGAATGATAAAAAAAATCCGCCAAGTACATAAAATAAGTTATCAAAATCTCGAAAAAATTGACGGTATCCTCTGCTCTCAAACGCTGGGGGCGTGTCCACTGTCTGCGCTGAAACCACGCCCACTCACGGGAAAGTTGCTGCCTTTGAACTGTTAAATACCACTACAGCCTGAATGGATGCTCCTAGCAGCTTAATTGGATTTACAAAGCTATACATATTTGCTCCGGTGCGTCATCGACAGTTATTACAGTGTTAGGGGAGAGGCCATGATCGAAAGGCTCCAGTGCGTCATCGAGTCATGATTTCAGCCCCGCCCAAAAAATCCTGAACACAGAATTGGTGAAAAACTGTTTAACGGTTTAACTCCACTATTCAGTACTACAGAATTCAGTCTTTGTAACGTGTTTCAATAATACATTTGTAACATTTATAATGCGTTTAGAAACAATTCTCAGAATTGACTTTACACAGGGACTTTAAGTAAAACATTTTTTTTTTTTACAAATATCCGAAATGATTAATTAAGAAATATCAGCTTTTTGGGAGTCGCACCACATGACATATTACAACCAGATCTGATCTTGTCATCATAAAAAGGTCATTATCTGATATTTTAATTTACTTGTTTTAATGACTTTGATTAGACTGACAAAAGTTTTTAAATATTAATAAGCAGTGGAGGAGTATTAAATATTTTGTTTACTTTTTTCATTATGCATTATGATATCAGGAAAGTTGTACTACATGACTCTTTATAACCCAAACTAATCTTGCCATGATAAAAAGGTCTAATTATTTGATATTTTTAAGATAGTTTTTTTCTGCATATTTCAGCATGTTGTACCACATGGCTTTTTTGTTGCACCACATGACTTTGATTAAATGGACAAAGTTTGTAAATATTAATAAGCAGTAGAGCAGGGGGTTTTATATATAAAAAGCTTGTGCCAAACTAAAAAAAAATTTTTTTTCATTTTTTCTTCATTACAATATCAGAACAGTTAACAGACATTTTACAACCTGAACTAATCTTGCCGTCATAAAAAGGTCAAATTATCTGATATTTTAATATATTTAAACTTTTTCAGCATGATTCAGCATGTTGGTTGTACCACATGACTTTGATTAGATGGACAAAAGTTTTACTATATTCTTTCTTCATAACATAGGGCAGTTGTACCACCCTAAAATTTGTACTTGATGCTCTCAAAAAATATTTGAATTTTAAATAAAACATGCTCTTCAAAGAAGTGGTGTATTTAGGTCTTTGTAAGCATGAATTGCATTTTTAATGTATTTTTGAATAAAATCATAGATAGAGAGCATCATGCCATTGACCCAAAGAAAGATGAAAGATGCATTCACTCACTAGACTCCATATAAAGGGAACTGTTAGCGCTGCTGTCACTGCTCTGGGGTGAGAAAGGACCACAGCTCTTTGAAATTGGTGTAGCCACGACAGATTCTGGAAAATAAACAAAAACATAATACAAATTATGCACAAACACATAAAAAATTAGGATAAGGAAGCTAACAAATGCTTCTTCTAGGGATGCTCATTTCGGTTATTTCTCCTAACCAACGCTCGTTAACCGATTATTAACCGTTAACCGACAAGATTATTTTAAATTAGAATTAAATTAGAAAGCATAAGCGTCTGTGACCCGTTAAAAATACTAACATTTGTTTTCCGGGGATTAATTTTACATGCGCAAAACACAGCAAACAACAAAACATAAGGATTCATATCATATCACATCATGCACCTGCAACGCTTCTGCGAGCGGAGAAAAACATAATAAAGCTAGGCTATGCTATATATATATATATATATATATACTGTATATATAAAACTAATAAATAGGCCTATACGAGAAATATATTTTTACTTAAATAACAAATTATGAAAATGAAAGAAAAACTGTGCAACAAAGGAAACCCAAGACGGCAGAAAGCGGCATCCTATTTTTCTTTAGGCCTATTTTACAAAAGCACAAAGATTTGTTTTTATTGTGAATGTACACAAATAAAAGCAAACCTTTTACAATTCCGATTATCTTTAGGACTAAAAGGAGTAGTTGCTGTTAGAAGGAACAAATTCAATCGATTGACAATGCAGCCCGTTCAATATCATAATAAAATAGTCAGACAAACATATGGGAAAAAAACACACTGCTCAGTTTAAATATGTAAAAGCTGTTACATATTTAAATGTTATCACTGCCGTGATGTTATGCAAAACATTTTGTTTTACGTGGATATTGGAACGCGAGTGAAGTAGGCTACATAATAAATAATAATTTGCCATTCAAATACATCGCGAATACGGAAACATTTGATTTTGTGTCGAATGAGAAACCCAACGTTGGTTTCAGTTTCGTTTTAGCCTAAATTAATTTGTTTGTCTTGTCGTTTATATAGCTATAGTTTCTTATATTTTTAATTCTTGTTCTTTTCTAAATACTGTTAATTGAAAGGATTTGTTGTGGAGTGAGGGGAACTAAAATAGCCTAGCTATGTTTACAGTGTTTATTATAATGTTTGTAAACATTTCGCATCGGCATTAGGCCTATTTCTGAATGAAATAGCCTAATAAAATGCTACTTATACGCGACTTACGTTTTTTTTATACGCGTAGAGTAGGCTATTTTAACCATGCAGCAAACCTTTT
>NW_015505601.1:531838-545748 GCF_001515645.1 Sinocyclocheilus grahami | reverse complement strand
TAGCTATAGTTTCTTATATTTTTAATTCTTGTTCTTTTCTAAATACTGTTAATTGAAAGGATTTGTTGTGGAGTGAGGGGAACTAAAATAGCCTAGCTATGTTTACAGTGTTTATTATAATGTTTGTAAACATTTCGCATCGGCATTAGGCCTATTTCTGAATGAAATAGCCTAATAAAATGCTACTTATACGCGACTTACGTTTTTTTTATACGCGTAGAGTAGGCTATTTTAACCATGCAGCAAACCTTTTAAAATATTTTGATAAATTACTGAAAAAAATAAATACATGACTTTTTAAACCGTTTAACTGATTGTATTAATCGGTCAAAATTCTTACGGTCGGTTAACGGTTAACCGGTTAAAATGAGCATCCCTAGCTTCTTCCTGATTGCAGGATCGGATCCATGATAAACACTGATGAAAATGTAGATCCACACAACATATAGTGGTTGAATGTTTATAACTGATAAAACAATGGCCAAAAAAAAAAGAAGGAAAGAAAGAAAAAAAAATTAAAATTAAAGGAAACTACGAAAATTAAATGTTCAAAACTTTCCAGGCACAACGGTGTAAAATTTCTCTACATAGAAATAAGAACCTAGCGCAATGGAACAAGACAGGAATGTTGTGCAACAGCTTGAAAACGATGCCGAAAGCTGAAGAAAAAAAGCAAAACAAAATAAAGAGCGGCAAAAGTGAATCATGCAAGGGTGACAGAAATGGAGGGGTGGACGAGATGCAGCACCACGGCACTGCAAACCTGCGACGGGGTCCTCGATAATAATGGTGATTTTCCTGTGATTCCCTCCTTTCCATACAGAGAAGACAAAGAGAAAGAATAGAGTTGAAGCAGAGAAAATATCCCCCTGATCCACAGCAAGACCAAAGAGCACAAGAGGTACAACAGCTAGAAGCAAGGTTTGGAGATCTGTTTACATGCTTATTTGCATATGTGTATGGGAAAGCCATATTTGTGAATTAAAATCTAGCTAGTAAAATCTAAGCTAGTTAACATTATAGATAATTTAAGAAGTATTCTCAACAATTTGACTTTCATAATATGATGTATTTTTAAGTGAAACATGACAGAAAAATAAAAAAAAGTAGAGCAGTACTTGATTTTATCAATCAGAAACTGAATGATTCATGAACAAAGGTGGTTTTATTTTTGTAAAATTGCTAAACGTTTTTGTGCTTTTTTTACATTTTGATATAATGTTGCAGTTTTTAAAATATCAAGAAATAGGATTGATTTTGATTTTGTTATAATCAAACGGTAACACTTTATAATAACCTTCATTAACCATTAACAAACAATATATAATGTTTAACAGATCATTAATATATATTCAGAAATATGAAATATGAGATAATGTGCTTGTTAATGTTTACTAATGAACTTACTAAACATTACCTAATGATTGAGAGATCATTCTTTTAAGTAAACTAGAAAATGCTTACAAATGTCATTAAACTTTCAGTTCATATGATCATGCTCTACTTAATCTACAAATGATTTTAACAGAAATTATACAATGATTAAAAGCTTGTGTTAATGCACAACACTTTTGCTGCTATTGAGGTGTGATTTTGTTAAGGTCTGGGATGGGTAGGTTTAAAGGTTTTTTAAAGATACTGAGCTCAAGCTTTTTTTAAAGTCGGGTGGATTCTGATTTGATGTCAATGTTTTTATCTTTCAATAATAAAATGAATATTGTTCTGAAACTGATTTCAACCATATAATTCCTCTGTGCCGTAATCGATATAGCTGTGGTGTGGATGTCGTTATTCTCACACAATTAGTATGATTATCTTGCGTTATCCTTATAGTTAATGTCCTTGGCGTGAACAGGCTTTTACACTAATAAATGTTAAAATTTTTAACCGGAAATGTGAGATTGATTTAATAACACAGTTCAACAAATAAAAACGTACTATTGTGTTATGTGTTGTTAATGTTGTTTCGTTAGTAGTTTCGCTACTTCTCGTTAGTTTTGAACAAGGCTTGTGTTCTAGAGAACTGTTTGTACGCACCATTTTTCTGCTTCTGTGTGACGTCGGTGTCGGACAGAGAGCGGATGTGGCCCCTCGAGCCCCGCCCTGTGGTTCTCTGAGCCTCTGAGAAGGAGCAGCGGCGCTGTGGGGGCGGAGCCGAAGGAGTGTGGGTGTTGCCCTGAGTCCCCATGTGTTCACTGCTCTGAGTGGAGCTGGACGAGTCGCGCCGTTTGTGCTTCCCCAGATTACCGATAGCCAGGTACTCCGGGCCGTCATCCAGATCCGCTTCCACACAATCCCGGATCTCGGGCGGAGCAGGTGAGGCGGGCTTAGTGAAGGAGATCTGGGGGACTCCTGTGTCTCGGTTGCCTCTATGGAGCCATGGAGCTCCCTGAGTACTGCTGGACGGAGCGTCATCTTAAAGACAAACAAAGAGATGCACTGTGATACTGAGGAACAGTCACATTTCTACACCGCAGGCATTGCTCACTGCCCACCTTGTTTTCTGTCCAAGACATTTTGTGTGTAAACAAGGCAAGCATTTAGTGTGATAATGGAGCCACAGAGAGGCCTGTTGTTCTCTGAAACCTGCTGACCTGAGCTGCTCTTGGAGAGTGGGGTGTTGGGAAGCTCTGTAAGGCAGCTCTGGGACGTGGTGAGCCGCCGGGACTGCGAATTGTCCGCAGGCCTCCAACTTCCTGTGGCCCCGGGCAGCAAACACAAACTCTGACTCTTCAGCAAACCAAACGGAGACTCTTTCACATGTGAAAGCTTGAAAAACACAAGAGACAGAAGGAGTTTACATATCCGCATGTAGAAATACATGGCTACATTGAAATAAGATGATGTAGTTATAATATCTACCAGCAGAGGCTAAAAGGGCTTTGCTAACGAGCCAAACCATGACCTTTTGAAAAACTGGATGTTATGTAACTAATTAGTTAACTAGCTAGACACATGTTGACAGTTTAACTTAAAGGGGTCATATGATGCTGCTAAAAAAAAAACATTATTTTGTGTATTTGGTGTAATGAAATGTGTTTATGCGGTTTGAAGTTAAAAAAACACATTATTTTCCACATACTGTACATTATTGTTTCTCCTCTATGCCCCGCCTTTTTGAAACGCGTCGATTTTTACAAAGCTCATCAGTCTGAAAAAGCGAGGTGTGCTCTGATTGGCCAGCTATCCAGTGCGTTGTGATTGGCCGAATACCTCAAGCGTGAAACGGAAATGTTACGCCCCTCACCATACTATGATGCCGTGTCCCGGCCGGAGCGACGAGACAAAAACATTAAAACCCATTACAAACGAGGCATTTGTTGCATCCAGTGGGGACATAATTACTGATTATAATGACATATACTGTCTTTTTACGCGTTGCGATTGCATTGTGCATAAACATAAAACCATGTCTGCATTTGTGATCAGAGAAATGACAAACAACAAGTGCTACTCTACTGCCCAAAACTCGCGTTGGAATCATCAGTGGCCAATCCTTTAAATGAAAACGTACTTACAGACTGTGAGTCAGAACTGCCGGCATTGTAGTCTAACGTTACTCTCCCAGGATCAGTAAACAGTCCTCCATAAAATGTGCTGCACACATCTGGATATTTGGGTTAAACTGTTCTGGAACAGTGTTGTAAATACAACTTAACCACTGATTTGTAGTCGTGTCCTCTTTTGGAAGACCAAACAAAGTAGTTTCGCTTTCACAACGAAAAACACAGCGCCTTCACGACATGGCTACAGCGTCAACAATACGTGTTAGAATGAGGCGTTTTAGGTAGGTGTGGCTGACTCTAAACTTTTATAAAGAATATCTCTTTGGATTTGAGACTTTAGTCTTTGCAACTTTACAGATCTTCTTTATGCACCAAGAGCTTGTAACACTCCAAAGAGAAAGGAAAAATTTAAATCGCATCATATGACCCCTTTAAATTGAAGATGGGTGTATTAATGGCATCTACCAACAAAGGCTAAAAGGGCAATGCTAAACAGCCAAACAATGACCCTTTGAAAAACTGGATGTTATTTAACTGGCTAACTAGCTATTAATGTGTTGACATTTTAACTAACTTATATTGAAAATGGTGTAGTTATGTTATCTACCAACAGGGGGCTAAACAAGCTATGTTAACCAGTCAAACTAGATGTTATGTAGTTAGTTAGCTAGCTAACTAGCTGGACACATGTTGACAGTTTAACTTAAATTGAATTAAGATGGTGTAGTAATGATATCTTCTGGCAGGGGCTAAATAATCTATGCTAACCAGCCAAACAATAACCTTTTGAAAAACTGCATGTAGCTAGTTAACTAGCTAGCTAGGTATAGTGTGTTTATGGTAACTACCAACATGGGCTAAACAAGCTATGCTAACCAGTCAACCAAGACTTTTTGAAAACTGGATGTTAGCTAGTTAGTTAGCTAGCTAACTAGCTAGCTATAAACATGTTGACAGTTTAACTATGTTGAATTGAAGTAAAATGGTGTAGCTATGGTATCTTGCAACAGGGGCTAAATAATCTACGCTAACCAGCCAAACAATGGCCTTTTGAAAAACTGCATGTAGCTAGTTAACTAGCTAGCTACACAAATGTTGAAAGTTTAACTTAAATTGAAGTAAGATGGTAAAGTGTGTTTATGGCATCTACCAGCAGAGGCTAAAAGGGCTATGCTAACAAGCCAAGCCATCACCCCTTGAAAAACTGGATGTTATTTAGCTAGTTAGTTAGCTAGCTATAAACATGTTGACAGTTAAACTGTTAAATTGAAGTAAGATGGTGTAGTTACAGTATCTTCCAGCAGGGGCTAAAAGGACGACGCTAACCAGTCAAATCATGACCCCCTCGGAAAACTGGATGTTATTTAGTTAGCTATCTAACTAGCTATAAACATGTCCACAGTTTAACTAAGTTAAATAAGTAAGCTGGTGTAGTTAGGGTCTACCAAAAGCTAAAAGGACGATGCTAACCAAACCATGACTTCTTAAAAACGGATATTAGTTAGCTAGTTACTAACTAACTATTAAGATTTTGGCAGTTTAACTATCAGCAGAGGCTAAAAGCAAACGCTTCTTTCTCAAAACTACTGTTTATTTTTTATTGGATACATTGATCTCGCATCAATGGTCTCATCTGATAGGAAAGAGGTTTATTGGAAAGAACAATGAAAGCTCTGTGAAGAGAGGAATTTGTGACAGACGTTCAGTAAGATAACAGGCAGGTGAATGAGATCATGGACAAACACAAACACTGACCGTCATTATCCTACAAATACACATTTAATAGGTCAGGTCTGTGAAGGGAACTGTTTTCTGGTCTAAAGATTTCTGAGGGCCTCATTTTATTAAACCCTTCTCAGCTCACTACAAAGGCTTTCTATGGACTTTGGCCTCCATAAACCCAAACAAATGAATTCCTAATACTTGGAGGACATTCAAAACCTCTTTTAGTTTGCTCAAGCAGATTCATTTTACAATGCAGGGCCACTGCTGCACATGTCAGGTGTGGCAATGCTTGGAGTGTATGGACAAAAACAAAAACCAGACTACACACTGCAGCCCAACAAAATCACCTAATCCCAGAATTATAAATGAAAAGTCTTTTAAACTAAGTATAACATAATATCACTGAAGTATCAGTTAGCAAGCAAACAGCACTAACTGGTCACATGCCCTTTTAACGCAAGCCAATCTAGGGATTTGCAATATTAATCGTCTGTGATAATACCGTAACTGTTGTTTTAACGATGTGCAAGCTGACATTATTGAGTATGTCACTCACTTTACAAAAAACAAACAAAAACACATTGTGAGGGTCCAAAAGCATTGACTGCGTGATGAAGCCTATTAGAAAGCAGTCAGAATGTCCCTATAATTAAAGTAATGAAAGAAAAAACATCCCTGTATGGGTTTTTGTTTTTTATATTTGTAAGATATGATATAGTTTAAGTAATATCGCACAAGCATCAGTGCCAATTTCCTAAACATTAGCACGTGAGCGCAATTGAAAATGTGATATTAATTTTACGCAACAGTTCAAGAAACGAGTTAACATTTTAGACAGAAAATTGTCTGGGGGGTTTTTTCTGTTTGGCCAATGAAAACAGTTCCAAACAAAAGTCGGAGCTGAACAGTTGTGCTTCTCAGAGCAACACTGCAGCGTTTCGTTCCTGAATTAATCTGTTTTTGAACAAATCCATTCATAAATCACTTGCTTCGTTTCTAAACGAATCAGCTGTTTTGAACGAATCATTTGAATGAACGATTTAATGAATCACTCATTAAGTCAGGGACTTGCCGCCACCTATTGGCGGTTTTAGTGTCATATTTATTTATCCATGACGGGACTAAACCAACCAAGGTAGCCAGCAAAATCTTGGTAATGCGATTTTCAGTCATGCAAGACTGCAATCTGTGCTTTTCAAAATTTGCCAGTGATGGTATTAATATTGTGCTTCCATAGCTAAAATTCAGTGTTATTTTAGCATTATTTATATACTTTTTTTATAGTTCTGATTAATATTTTAAATTAGTTTATTTTTAGTTTTCATTTTAATTTGCTTCTTTTTTATTTTTAATATTATGTGCTGCTGTTATTTATGTTAGTTTTTTACTTTCATTTTTAGCTTTATTCAGTTAGTAATTTTAGTACTTAAGTATTATAACTTCATTACAACTTTAGTATTTCTTTAAACTATTGAACTACTCCTTTAAGCCCGGGTCTCAGACACGAGTTTCCAACACTGTGTGGATCAATGCATTCAATAAAGACCAGGAAAAACATTTATCTTCTTTGTTAAGCTTAATCACATCCTCTAGAACAGGGGTGGCGAACGTCGGTCCTGGAGAGCCGCAGCCCTGCCGAGTTTTGCTTCAACCCTAATCAAACACACCTGAACAAGCTAATCAAGGTCTGAAGGGTTACTAGAAAGCTACAGGCAGGTGAGTTTTACTTAGGGTTGGAGCTGTACTCTGCAGGGCTGCGGCTCTCCAGGACCGGAGTTCGCCACCGCTGCTCTAGAATCATACTGAAGAAAACCCCTCACTAGTATGAATCAACTAAAGACTTCTTCTACTAGGAGGTCCAGTTTCTCACCCTGCCGGTGTCTATGAGAGCCAGCAGTCGAGGGTTGTTCTGCTCTACGGCCTCCAGACACTGGAACATGGCAGACACGTGTGGTTCACTCAACAGGAAGGCCCCGTCTACAGAAGAGGACAGCCAACACTCTTATCACACACACACCACCAGGAACAACGTATACGTAAGCAAAGGTGCCAAAGGTTTGGAGGATGCTAAGTTACCATTGTAATATTTCTGTGTGTTTGTCTTATGCTGCAGCAGTGGTTTGAGCTGGGCAGATAAGATGTGACCTTGGAGGCTGTGTAAAAGCCAACGCTCGGCTTTATAACCCTCGCCAAAGCACTGAACGCCACTGCTCAACACCGGCTCCAGCTGACTGAACTGCAAAGAGAGAGACAACAAAGTCAAAAATCTCACTGACGAGGTCAAAACAAGCTTCATGTGGGAAATATTCACTGGACTGACAAATACCTGTTCTACATGACGGGCGAGATGAGGACAGAGATACCGCACACACCACACGAAACGCCAGTAGTCTTTTTGTTTATAGTAGGTCTGCAAAACAAATTAACCAAATTAGATCTTGTACCAAAGTGTAATGATTCATACATAAAAAATGTGTTTGGTCACTTCTGTGCATGCAAGCCAAAACAGTTATGAAGACATTAAAATAATCTTTTAAAAGCATTCAATCAAAGGGCAGTAAATAACAAATAAAAAAAATCTGAAACATTAAAATGATAAATCATATTATTTTTAGTAAATTTTACAATTAAAGTAAAATGATGGAGAAGCTCATCTGATGATTTGAGCTGTAAAAAAAAAAAAAAAAAGTCAGAGGTAAAAATTAAACAAAAAAAATTTAATAATTGAATTAAAAAATTAAAAAATTTATTTTAATGTATTTCATTGGTAAAAATTAGTAAACTATTTAAAAATTATTAATTAAAAACTGTTATCCAATCATAGCAGTGGGCGTTTACTTCCAAGTCTTCAATAGCTATGTTTCCATCACCCTATTTTAAAGCGCATTTTGAAGTATCGCATGAGAAACAAGTGAAAATGCCAAATTTCGAATAGAAATCCCTTAATTCGCAAAAAATTATTTTACGCTCGCTTGAGGTGGTTTTTGACTTGTGCGAAAAAGGGTTGATGCGAATAATGGGAGATGGAAACGCATTTTGCGAATAAATTCCTCCAATCGCATCAAAAAAGTAATGTGACTTTACGCTATGGGACGGCATAACCTGAGTAACCAGCGGACCGATCTCATTCACAGCATCTGAAATGTTGTTATGGTCATTCGGAAATGCACGAGCAAAGTCTGTCATCAAAGTATTTCTGTATAACCGTCTCCCAGAATTGCGTTCCCCAAACAGCAGCATCCACCTCCGAAAGCAATGACCGCATTAATAAAGTAATTTATTATATAAGAAAATTATTATATTCTCTCACTTTTCTTAGTGATTTATAGTGCCAGCTAAAAAAAAAAAAAAAAAGTCAGAGGTAAAAATTAAACAAAAAAAATTTAATAATTGAATTAAAAAATTAAAAAATTTATTTTAATGTATTTCATTGGTAAAAATTAGTAAACTATTTAAAAATTATTAATTAAAAACTGTTATCCAATCATAGCAGTGGGCGTTTACTTCCAAGTCTTCAATAGCTATGTTTCCATCACCCTATTTTAAAGCGCATTTTGAAGTATCGCATGAGAAACAAGTGAAAATGCCAAATTTCGAATAGAAATCCCTTAATTCGCAAAAAATTATTTTACGCTCGCTTGAGGTGGTTTTTGACTTGTGCGAAAAAGGGTTGATGCGAATAATGGGAGATGGAAACGCATTTTGCGAATAAATTCCTCCAATCGCATCAAAAAAGTAATGTGACTTTACGCTATGGGACGGCATAACCTGAGTAACCAGCGGACCGATCTCATTCACAGCATCTGAAATGTTGTTATGGTCATTCGGAAATGCACGAGCAAAGTCTGTCATCAAAGTATTTCTGTATAACCGTCTCCCAGAATTGCGTTCCCCAAACAGCAGCATCCACCTCCGAAAGCAATGACCGCATTAATAAAGTAATTTATTATATAAGAAAATTATTATATTCTCTCACTTTTCTTAGTGATTTATAGTGCCAGTTTATCAGGAAGTGACGATTTTGTGCTCTTTGACTTGTTGGATAGAAACGATGCTTGTTCGCAAATGTTTTATGCGATATTCCAGTTTTGCGTATAAGTTAAATTCGCAACTTTGGACGGAAACCCGGCTAATGCGGCTCGCCCATAAAAACCGAGCGTTTCTCAAACCGGCCTCAAAACCAGGGTAGAAAATAGCCTATTACTTATTGATTTAGATGTTTTTGAATGTAAAAATCACACAAACGTCATAAGTGGGCCTCAGACAACAGTATAAAACAATAAAAAAGCCAGTTTGTGACGCCTTTAAAGTTTTGGGATTAATCTATAAACTAATACAATACTTTCTTTGTTGGAAAGGCCACCGAGGCCATTTCTCATCTCCAATTAGATATAGAAAGTAAAACAAAGAAGTAACACAACTTTAAAACACTCTTCCTCGTCTGATTAGCCACTGAGCCTATTTGTGTCTAATAGTTCCTGGTAACTCAGGCTGTTGTTTTGGATATATTCCCGCCGGTACCACAGGATATTCTAGGTGCTTTCATGAAAACGCCCAGAGACTCTTATCTTGTTCCTCCACACCTGCTCGTGTTTCAGGCTGTGGCCCAGGATGTTGTTCATGTCCTTGTGCAGGCGCTGAAGACCCCCATAGCGGGACCACACGTTAGGGTTGTTGGTGAACAGCAGCCCTTCAACAGTCGTCTTCAGATTAGACAGAAGCTTCCAGTGTTCCCATCTGAAAGAAAACATGTGTCAGCTGCTCTTACAATATATTTAGAATACATAGTGTGCCACTTTGGGTAAAAAGTGTACTGAATGTGAACTTGTAGTGTACTTCAAATCTAGAGTATTAAAACACACACAAATATACAGTATATATATACAAGTAAAAATTTTTAATGTGTATATACATACATACACATACTACACACATATACATATATATATATATATATATATATATATATATATATATACATACATATACACATTAAAATGTTTTACTTATATATATATATATATATATAAACCTGTACTTTTTTAAAAATAATATAATATTAATTCACTTTCATGACTATGCGTCTTTATACACTAAGTCAAATTAAGTTTTACATTAAAGTACATTTTAAGTCATTGTTTTCATAAACAAGTTTTAAAGAAGTACACTTATTTTGATATGTCGACTAGCATACTAAAGCACATGTAAAGTACTTGATTATAATTTTTACTGTAGTCTGTAATTCAATATTATCAAAAAAAGTTTATACATTTTAAATCAACTAAATAGTAACTTCATCGCTACAAACTAGGGCTGCACGATTATGACAAAAATCTGAATTGTCGATTATTCCCTTGAAATTGTAATTGCGATTATTAATTACGATTATCACAATTTACATTGAATGATGTTTATACCATTGTTTGAAGCAACTGCATGCCATATTTTTATATGAAGATAAATAAGCTGAAAACACTCTAACTGAAAAACCTTTAGTGCTTTTCTATAGTATTAAGCCTCAAATGTCAACTGTACATTTGATTGGTTTCTCTTTTAAATTAAAAAAAAAAAGTAAAAATATGAATGGTATAATGTTATACTAAAACTAAACTAATGGAAAAATCCTTAAGATAACATGTAGAAAGAAAAAAACGCATCTTAAGCACTCAGAATAACATAAGTGGACTTTGAACAATTACGTAATTGTGGCATCCGTAATTGTAATCGCGATTATACATTCGATTTATTGTGCAGCCCTACTACAAATGTGTAATCAAAACTATACTGAAAAACATGACATATAAGTTTCAAGAGAAATTATATTAAAGCATTTTAGATTACCACAAATGCTCGTCAGTACATTGAGAAGTACTTTAACCATATTTCAAGGACAATAGAAGTATATATGAAATTACATAAAAATACGTGCTTAAGATGAAAATTGTAGTTAGCGACATAATCTGGATTACACATATTAGGTTATGTAGTCCGACTACTTTTGACCCAACTCATATATAAAAAAGACTTGAATGGGATTATTGTGTACCGTGTTATCCAGATCATGAAATGCATTAAACGTTACATTACATGAGGGCTTCCCAAATTGGGGATTGTGCAAAAACAGTAAGGTGTTGATGAAACGCTAACATAAAAATGTCAAATCAAACTGACAAATAATGTAAAAAAAAATTTTTATTACAATTTGTCAATGTGACCAACACATCCGAGAAGCATGAGCATGCAAATGTTGTTAAATTATTGAAATCTCAAAGGCTATTATCAAAGACGTTTACATTACATTACATGAAGAAACATGAAAACATTGCATTACAAGTCTTCTAGGTTTGAAATACTTTAGTCCAAGCTTTCACTATTAATAATTAGTGACGGTCACTGCCTGGATATGATGAAGACACTGCATTTGACAGCTTTGCATCGAACTTGTGTATTTATTAGTCTCATATATATATACTAGAAAAATGTAAAAGAAAAAGAAAAACTGGGGTATGAATAATTTTCTGCCACTGTGTGAATAAGATGCAATCTTATAATCCATAAAAAATAACTGTAATCTGATTATGAACATTTTAAAACATTATATAATCTGATTACAAGTACTTAATTGAATGCAATCTGATTATGTAATCCAGATTACTACCGAACAATACTGAAATCGGGCATTACATTCCCTTGAGCTCAAAACATGACATGAAGTTTACATTTAAATATACAGTTCTGAAGTATAATAAATACTAATGCTACTACTAGCATGCTAACGTGTGCTTCTTTAAATGTGCCAGGCTTCAGCAGATCGCAAAACTGCGCAGCTATGAGTCATAATCACGCGAGTTTCTGTTAATTAATTAATGAAAGCGCGTCGCAAGACTGGTGTTGATCTGCGGATGAACGCTGCTGCTGGAACAGACGACTAGGGAGAAGCTCATGAATATTCATTAAGCCACTGAACGCTTCCGTGAGCGCCGACTCTCCTATTGGTTGATTCTCCTGCTTACATATTAACATATAGAGTTCAGCCAATCGGATGATACGCTTTGACGGGAAAGCGTCCCATGACCTAATTAATATTCATTAGCGAAGTCTTTACCATAGTACAGGGGTGGCGAACGTCGGTCCTGGAGAGCCGCAGCCCTGCAGAGTTTTGCTTCAACCCTAATCAAACACACCTGAACAAGCTAATCAAGGTCTGAAGGGTTACTAGAAAGCTACAGGCAGGTGAGTTTTAATTAGGGTTGGAGCTGAACTCTGCAGGGCTGCGGCTCTCCAGGACCGGAGTTCGCCACCGCTGCCATAGTAGGATGTACAAATGCACTAGCCGGCTAGCTCCATATGAAAGCTGCAGTCGAGAACCGTCTTAGCAAACAAGATGGTTAGTGTCTACATATTATTTAAATGTTCTTAAATAGAGATGTACACAAGTATGAGGTGCTAAAACTATGTGCTAGAGCCGCAATAATCCCCCAAACTAAAGCTGAGGGTCTGGCTGTCAAAACTCAGGACTGCTGTGTACGGCCGTGTTTCGTTTTTAACGTTACCTGCGCTCTCCATCTTCCGCCTCCACGGATATCTCCATCTCCAGCCCGGGTAACTGCTGGGTCCCGAGCTCAGGTCCGACTGAAACACAGACGCTCTCCTAGCAGGCTGAAGGGGCTTCCTCTGGGCGGCCCGCACCATAACAAGACACACGAGCGTGAAGGCAGAGATAACGCGCGCTCTGACCGGAAGCAAGTTCCGCAAAAAGCGGAAGTAGGTTATTTTCTAAAATAAAAGTGAAACGCAGGATTTTATCATATCAAAGCATAAGCACTGTAGCCTATTGGTCATTCCTACATTACAGTGCAGTACGTATTAACGCCCCCAATAATATATGTTTTGATAAATTAGATGAAATATTAAGTAGTTTATAAAGACTGAAAATCACCAACTACTGTACCGTGGTTATTTTATATATTTCATTTATTTTGCATTTATTGTATTTCATTGATTTTAATTATTCATTATTTCATGTATTTAAATATTTATGAACAATTTAGTCTTTTTATTTGGTATATTTAATTTATGTTGCATTTTGTTATATTTCATTTATTATATTACTATAATTATAATATATTTAATATAATAATTTATTTTTTATATATATAATATATATATATATATATATATATATATATATATATTATTTTAAATTATATTATAATATATAATTATTAATTAAATGCATAAATTATATTACCTTTATTTTAATTATTATATTTAAAACAAAACATTCATGAAAAATTAAGTTTTATTTATTTGGTATATTTCATTTAATTTATTGTGTTTCATTTATTTGAATTACTAATTAAATTTAAATTGTATTTAAAACGAAATATCTATGAACAGTTTTTTTTTTTTTTGGTGTATTTCATTTATTTTGGATCTTTGAAACTGCCTCACATTTTTCAAACAGTGTTTTTAAAGTCTGCTGTAATGACAACCGATCTAAACGACGAGAAGACACGCCTACAACTCTTCTCAGCTTCATTGGAGACCTTACACGTCGTGGCCACACGGTGGCGCTAAACCTGTTCTGTCAGTAACTCCAGGACCAGTCACTGAACTACAGATGATCTCCACGAGCCACTCGGCAGCTTGTTACAGGCGCAGGGGAATTCAGACATG
>NW_015505601.1:523343-531500 GCF_001515645.1 Sinocyclocheilus grahami | reverse complement strand
ATGGTTTATGCTGGTCCTTTGCTGGTTTAAGATGGTCCTTTGCTGGTTTATGCTGGTCCTTTGCTGGTTTAAGATGGTCTTTTGCTGGTTTAAGCTGATCATTTGCTGGTTTAAGATGGTCCTTTTGCTGGTTTAAAAGATGGTCCTTTGCTGGTTTATGCTGGTCCTTTACTGGTTTATGCTGGTCCTTTGCTGGTTTAAGATGGTCCTTTGCTGGTTTATGCTGGTCCTTTGCTGGTTTAAGCTGGTCATTTGCTGGTTTAAGCTGGTCCTTTGCTGGTTTAAGATGGTCCTTTGCTGGTTTATGTTGGTCCTTTGGTGGTTTATGCTGGTCCTTTGCTGGTTTAAGATGGTCCTTTGCTGGTTTATGCTGGTCCTTTGTCAGCACATGACCAGCATAAACCAGCAAAAGGACCAGCTTAAACCATCATCTTAGCGTCAAAACATACCTAACCAGCATATGCTGGTTTTTTCAACAGGGTTGGCACTGTTTTTGAACTGAATGAATCAACACTGAACTGATTTGAGCTGAATAATGGCTCGGTTATATTCTGTAGAGCTGCTTTACAGCAGAGTCTAGTTCAGTTCACTTCATAACTGATGAACTTTGCAACATTTACACTGTTGTTGAGCCGTATTGAACCTTAGAGATATTAACCATGGTTTTATTGTAGTAAAAGTGTAGTGACCGTGTTTTTTTGGTGTATTGATTACCATTTGTTTTACTATAAAGACCATGGTTAAAGTAGCAAAAGCATAGTTAATTTGTGGTTATAACTATAGTATTTTATTTTAACAAATGATTAATTTTCGTAAAGGTAATGACACTATTGTCTTATTAGAGTCTATAGTATGTCCACATTTAAGTAGCTAAGTGTGTAACTCATCTTTAAAAAGTCAGTAATTCATGTCAGTTAATATATACAGTGCTATATGTTTGTGTGAGTTATGCACAATAATATAGCAACACATTTAAAATGCTTTAGTTCTTGATGGAACAGCAATTTATTTCTGACAGAAAACTAAACTTTTTCAAAACAGCACATTACAAGGGTATTTTTAAGATATTATCAAAGGCTCAGTGATCAAGTACAATGCATTTTGCTTGTATACTACATTTCCTTCAACAAAAAAAGAAGAAAAACAAGCAAACCTAAAAAGCTCAGACTGATGTACAGTGATTGTACGATATTTCTGTTTGGCTCAAACTGGGCAAAAAATAAACCAGATCGCTGCATCTATAGTACAAGAGGCACAAAAGACACTGAAAACAAAGGACATGCCCTATACATAAATGACATCTGTGAACACTTTTGCAGCTTTGATTTCATTACGATGATTATTTGATTATTCTTTGAAAGTAATCAGTGTGAACTACACCTGGAAATATAAATCGGCATTTATTTTGTACATTTTCTGCAATGAAATAAACATTTGTCTGTACATCACGTTTTTCAACACCATGCAAATGAAAACAATTTTTTCTTTTTTTTACGTTACTGGGTTTAACTCCAAAAATCACCCTTCACCATCCATAATCAAACATCGTTCACAGACTGCTTAAATTATGACAAATAAAAAACATGAGGTAAGAAAATAGTCATGATAGATCATGCAGCACAAGCTAATCAGAAACAAAAGGTGACAAAGTTTTTAAAAAAAACTAAAAAAACAACAACAATAAAATGTGCGTTACAAAACAAATACAGCTTTTCTTCTTTGGTTACAAATATGTCGTACGAACTAATTCACAGCTCCTAAAATACAAAACGTATCAGAATTGGAAATCAGAATTTAAGTACTTAGGGAAAGTATAGCAAGTATACTTAATTAGTATACTTAATTAAATCCGAAAGGAAAATACTTGATAACTGCTGCTCACCTGTACAACATACTTTAATACTTTACAATCTATACACATGTACATTCAACCCCGAACCAACTCAACTATACAGGATTGTGTATCAGCAATGTTGTTGGATCACTTTTAGTGTTGGAACTGTGCCATGGGGACATTATTGCCTTATTAAACAAGTATCTTACATTTCAGAAACCAAAAGAACGGTTCTTTATTTTATATATATATATATATATATATATATATATATATATATATATATATATATAATAGATCTCCGTTACATTGTTCATTTACATTATGAAAATAGCAGCCCTCTAATAAATATATGCAAACAGCAAAACTAAAGAGGCTCTCCCAAGCTTTCCACGGTGTTTGGCTTCGCCTGAGACTCTGAAAGCGACAGACAAGCTTCCTGCTAATTCTACTGAACTCTTTCGCCTGCGCCTGCCAACAGCCCATACCCACAGAAAGCTACCGCACCCATCATGGAGCCAAGTCTGCTTCTCTCAAAATGATTGTCTAATACTGGGAAAGCCAAGCAGCGCGTATAACGAAGCATGGCTCTCCGCAAGTGGCAAACCAAAACCTCCTTTGCAGATTGTCATTTTTTTTGCTGTTCTTCACGCTGTGGACACGTTGGGTTGCGGGGGCAAGGCCACGAGTTTGCTTCCTTCCTGTAGGATGGCGTTGACCACCGTCTGTTGGGGTGAAGTGCTGCCGAGGTTGTTGAGCTGGGTCAGCTGCTCAGTGTTGGCCAGAGATTTTAATACTGCGTTCTCCCTCTCCAGAAGCGAGTTCCTCTCAAAGAGCTCCTTGATCTGCTCCTTCAAGACCTCCACTTCCTCGCGCACGGCGTACATTAAATGGCTTTTCACAAGATCCTGAGGAGGAGAGCACAACGGTGGAAAATTTATAGTGAATTATATCAGACGCATTTTTGCTTAAAACTAAAAATAAATTATGTTTGGCTTATCTTACCAGCACTATCTAATAGGGCTGGGTAAAAAAATATAGATTTCTCGATATTAATCGATTCTCTTTTTTACGGAACGATATCGATTCTTAAATCCTAAGAATCGATTAGTCTCGCCTGTTTTCAGTTAATGGACGGAACGTTGAAGGGCACCTCCCATCCAATAAATCTCAAGCATTGTGCTGTGGTGCTTTTAATATGAAACAATGTCTCAGATTTCAAATTCTGTCCATTGTATTGCAGTATTCAAACAATAAATGCAGTTTTGACACGGTTTAATGTGGAGTGACAGATCGCTGTAGCGCCTCAGTGAACTGATAATCTCCTCCACATTAATACCAGCTTCGGCATAAAATAAACATGACTAAACATCCGTAGGCAAGTTAAAGAGTACATCTTTACAATCCGTATCCTGTCTCATGTAATCACTCAATCTGTGTTTCAGCCGCGCAAAGACGTCAATATAACTGCTTGTAAACAATGTAACGTAACGTCACATTTACCTCAGAAAAACATATTCGGTGACCATAAACTCATTAGCCAGATAGAAAAATAAACTGTAGAGAGGGGCATTGTGCTAAATATATGCACGAAATAACATATTCATTATACATTTTACTGTTCTTCAATGTTGAATTTATGTTTGAATAAATCCATCGACAGCCACCATTATGTTTATATTAAAAAAACGAATTGAAGTAGAGATATTATGTAATTGTAACTATTATTTTAAAAACTTAAATTTTAACCTTCAATATTATAGTAATGGAGAACCAACTGACTCTCGTGTATATTTTACAGCATTAGTTGAGAGATTGTTTTTCCTTGAGAAAATTTGGCATGTACTGTACCTGATATATATACAAAATAATCCAATATTGGATCGAATCGCAAGCTTGTGAATGAGAATCGAATCGTGAAATTTGTGTCAAAACCCAGCCCTACTATCTAATAAAACATGTTTCAGGGATAAAGCATTTTGACAAAAACAATATGTTGGTGGATCTTCTCCTAATAATAAAAACTAAAATTTGCAAATCAATCTGGTCCCATCAACTTGAAAAATGTTTCTATAAAACTTTCTCCCAACATTTGGATTGATTACATTGAGCTTTATATGGATTTACATTTTTTTTAATTTAATGACTCCAAAAATGTCATGTGTTATAACAATCAAGCAAATAAATAAATGGATAGTAAAAGGTTTTACACATCTTAATCATTATTATTAGGTTTTCAAAAAGTATTGTTTACAAATATCATGAATTATTAATTTATAAATACCATTATATTTTGGTGGAGTCACACCATATTAAATTTTACAACCGAAAAATATCCTTCCCTTGTCATAAAATGACTGATTTTGCAGGCAAAAAGTTTAGTTTCTTAGTTTAGTTTCAAAAAGTTTTCTTTTCAAGAATGTTTTATTTAGACACTTGCATAGTTATTTATTTTAATGCCTTGTCAGCATCTAAGGCTATCATCATGGCAAAAACTGAGTTGGGATGATTCAAGAGAGTTACATAAACAAAATAAAAACCAAGCAAACACAAAAATGCAGCAGTTAAAATTATACAAGATTTTTGTTTAATTAACATATGATAAAAATTCTAAAATCTTTTCTGTTAAAATCTTACTAAACAAGTCCCCGAGTGAGCGTACTTCTAAAAAAAAAAAAATAATAATGTTTTCTACTTGCATTAAAACCGGGACATTCCAATAAAACATGTTTAATGGAAAGGGGCGGTCTTGCAGAACATGCATAAGACAATTGCATAACCTTAATGGTTCTTTCCTTTATGTCCCAAGTAAAATATCTCAATTATTTTAAATTCAGAAATTAATTTTTATTTAAAGAAACCATTAAAATACTCACCATAGCTTGTTCTATTTTGTTATCAATGGCCACAACACTGGCGCCAGAGGCACTGCAGAAAGAAAACAAAGATGGCGCTTAAAAAAAAGAGTTTACACTGAGATCTCCTCTAAGGAATATGCAAGTCCTGTCAAGCACCTTACATAATCTCGGCTGAATCACACTTCCAACTATCAGTGTGCAATACTTCACAATGGTGAATTTAGATGACATTTCCTTGTTATGCTTATCAGCACATATCATGTAAAATCATACACGTGTTGAGAGCTCCGAGATAAGATAGAAATTAGGCATGCACATACTCCCCTTTCAAAACAACCTGTCAACCATGGGCGTCGCTAGGCCATTTTTAGGGCTCAGTGCGAGAAACCGAGGACAAGGTGTGTGTTTATCGAAATACTGTTATAATATATGCATCTGTGCAGTTCTTTGTCATAAATCCAGTTTACAAAATATCATGGGAGAGCAATAATCGGTTGGTTCCCCGTCTACTGTAGCCTAAGTTTTCACAGCGTTCACCGCTCATCACACCACAGCTGTTTCCTCCAGCGAAAATGAAGCACATATGAACGCATGCTGCGAGGACAAGGTGTGTGTTTATCGAAATACTGTTATAATATATGCATCTGTGCAGTTCTTTGTCATAAATCCAGTTTACAAAATATCATGGGAGAGCAATAATCGGTTGGTTCCCCGTCTACTGTAGCCTAAGTTTTCACAGCGTTCACCGCTCATCACACCACAGCTGTTTCCTCCAGCGAAAATGAAGCACATATGAACGCATGCTGTATAAAACGATCATGTTGCTATTTTCATTTGAAAATGTAACTTTCAATATAATACATATTCCAATGCATGTGGCAAAGAGGTTTGCATACGCCTACTTGAGATAAGGAATACTAGAAATGCAAACAATACAATTTTGTGTTTGTAGCCTACAGTAAACAGGTTGTGTGTGTGTGTGAGATCATGAAGACTTGAATTTGGCTTATTCAGTACTCAAATGTTATACCTATCCATGCAATACAGTGGAATACTGCAATAAGTTTAGTATACGACTATTAATCAAACATTTTTTATTTTATATATATATTTTTGTAATTATTAGGCTATTATTATTATTATTATACCCTCACTGGGGGCTGAGCCCCCCTAAATGAAAATCCTAGACTCGCCCCTGCTGTCAACATCATAATCCATTACGCATTAGGAAATATATTCAGAACTTGTGCATAAATAATTAAGTTATGAAGGTATAATACTATTGCAAAATACAAACGTTTAAAACAAAACTACCAACAGACAGAGCTAAATATCAAGTGCACGTATCCACTATTAACAAAAACAGAAGAAAAAAGTAGACTTCTTTAAAAGGCTACTGTTAGTGGCCGTTCACACCGAACGCGTTCTTGCTCACCATCAATGAAAACGCGCGTCAGGGCGCATGTTGTGCCACGAACGCTGCGTTTTTAGGGTATGGTTAACAGTACATCTTTTTTTTAAACGCCTCGAGTTGAGTTTTACGGCTCGTTGCGCAATAACGTGGCTTAGATTTCTAGATTTCTTTAACGCAAACTAATCATAAATAATTATACTTCGCTTAATATGCACCTTGCATGCTGAAGTGTTTTAGTATAAACGTACAACATGTAAAGTGCACTACAAGTGTTTAGATGTATTCGTGCTACTGAGACATGCATGTCTTTACAAGCTCATTTCGCAAAACAACCCAACATTCATTCACAAATCTAATATCACATAAACCCACATTTAACACAGATTCATAACTGAGAAATGCAGCGTCTTTTCAGAAAAGCTGAAGCACAAGCACATCAGGCGACAAAGCAACAACTCGAGAGTTAATAATCTTGCTGTAAATGTATAGCGTTTACCTGCATCGTGCTCTGTATGATAATAACCTCCCAGAGTGTGTAGGAGAGGATCCAGGGGAGTACGGCAGGCAATAACTCATCTTGCAGCGCATGTTTGTAATCGGTGCGTCTCACATACAGTAGTAAAGGCGCTCTTCAGGATTTAAGGGATCTGTGCTCTCGCAGGGGGGCGTGGCCGTACGTGACGTCGACCGGGAGGCGGAGCCACACAGCAGCGAGTTAAGAGTTTTTTTAGATGTAGGTTTAGAGTGGTGATCAACACGATCATCAGCGCTGGCGTTTCTATCCTACTTGTGCATCCTCGTTTTGAATTGGGAGAGTTGCACAGAAACCAGGCGAGCTTTCAATGCATTCAAAGTGAACATTTTACAGTAGGAAATAGTCATGAAGATTTAGAAAATATATTATTTGACTAGTTGGAGTGATTTCTGAAGGATCGTGTGACACTGAAGACTGGAGTAATGATGCTCGAAATCCAGCTTTGCCATAACAGGCATAAATTATATCTTCAAATATATAGAAAACCTTTATTTTAAATGAGTAATACTCACAATATTACTGTTTTACTATATTTCTGAACAAACAAATGCAGCCTTGGTTAGCATGAGAGACTTCGTAAAAAAAAAAAAGTGTAAAAAATCATTAATTATTAATTATTCCAAACGTTTGACTGGTTGTGTAGGCTATTTATATTAAATACACATTGTTCACAAAGGAAAGGCCGATCTGATTTGACTAATTATATAAATGGTTAACATGCACAAGGTCGATGACCGTAAAGAGTCACCAGCCTCCAATTTAATTTTGGTTACTCAGTGGTCACAAAAACAAACTAAAGGCTTTTTTTCTGGGATGCATGTGCTTTCTAGATCTTATGCTGTGTCGCCTCATCCTCACCAGGGACCGGGAACCAGACCGCAGGCACGTCAAACAAATGTGTACATGCAAACCGACACATGCCGCCGCAGAGCACAGGTGTCTCTGAAAATTAGCCCATAAATTACCCTCAAGGCATCCGGTGTATGACTTTCTTCTTTCAGACGAATCCAGTCGGAGTTATATTAAAAATAGTCTTTGATCTTTCAAGCTGTTTAATGCCACTCAGCGGGTGTTGCATGCTTCAGTTCAAAAGAAGTTCAATAAAAAGAGCCCATCCATAAAAAAAAATGTCTCACAACAAATGGTGAACAAATGCCTCCTGTAGCAAATCTATGCATTTTTGTAAGAAAAATATCCATATTCAAAACGTAATAATCACTTTAATGTACATTGCGCTCACAGTTGTACACAGAAGCAGCTCCGGGCAGATGAGTTCAGCTTTGCGCATGCACCGCTTTTTTCTTACAAAAAAGCATCGATTCGCTACAGAAGGCCTTTGTTCACCCCCCAGAGGTGACACACGTGAGACACTTTTTTTTATGGATGGGCACATTTTAATTAAGTGCTTTTGGACTGAAGCATACAACACCCGCTGAGTGGCATTAAACAGCTTGAAAGATCAAAGACTATTTTTAATATAACTCCGACTGGATTCGTCTGAAAGAAGAAAGTCATA
>NW_015505601.1:494131-519621 GCF_001515645.1 Sinocyclocheilus grahami | reverse complement strand
TTAAATACACATTGTTCACAAAGGAAAGGCCGATCTGATTTGACTAATTATATAAATGGTTAACATGCACAAGGTCGATGACCGTAAAGAGTCACCAGCCTCCAATTTAATTTTGGTTACTCAGTGGTCACAAAAACAAACTAAAGGCTTTTTTTCTGGGATGCATGTGCTTTCTAGATCTTATGCTGTGTCGCCTCATCCTCACCAGGGACCGGGAACCAGACCGCAGGCACGTCAAACAAATGTGTACATGCAAACCGACACATGCCGCCGCAGAGCACAGGTGTCTCTGAAAATTAGCCCATAAATTACCCTCAAGGCATCCGGTGTATGACTTTCTTCTTTCAGACGAATCCAGTCGGAGTTATATTAAAAATAGTCTTTGATCTTTCAAGCTGTTTAATGCCACTCAGCGGGTGTTGCATGCTTCAGTTCAAAAGAAGTTCAATAAAAAGAGCCCATCCATAAAAAAAAATGTCTCACAACAAATGGTGAACAAATGCCTCCTGTAGCAAATCTATGCATTTTTGTAAGAAAAATATCCATATTCAAAACGTAATAATCACTTTAATGTACATTGCGCTCACAGTTGTACACAGAAGCAGCTCCGGGCAGATGAGTTCAGCTTTGCGCATGCACCGCTTTTTTCTTACAAAAAAGCATCGATTCGCTACAGAAGGCCTTTGTTCCCCCCCCAGAGGTGACACACGTGAGACACTTTTTTTTATGGATGGGCGCATTTTAATTAAATGCTTTTGGACTGAAGCATACAACACCCGCTGAGTGGCATTAAACAGCTTGAAAGATCAAAGACTATTTTTTATATAACTCCGACTGGATTCGTCTGAAAGAAGAAAGTCATATACACCTAGGATGCCTTGAGGGTGAGTAATTAATGGGCTAATTTTCATTTTTGGGTCAACTAACCCTTTAAATTAGACCAAGTCAAGAAGGTGTGAAAGCTGCCATTAATAGTGTCTCTAGTGTCCACTGCATCTGCTCTAAACTTTTGTTTGTTGTCAAGTAGAAAGGCTGCATGCATCAGAATAGTGCATGTTAGTATATATATACACGCACACACACACACCAAATGACTAAATAAAACTCTAAATGACAATGAAATCTGAATTCAGAACTGTTTACCCAAATACGACCTTCAGGAAAGACTGGCTAGATTGTCCACAATTCTGGGGCACCATTTCCACATGATCCAGAATTCAATTTACTAGGAAACGTTTAAAAAAGCATCTTGATCAAACTTCAGTGAAATTTACTGATAACCCGCTAACTCTTGGCAATAAAGGCAGCTCCTTAACTTGGAATTAAGATTCTGATCTTTCAATAACAAAGTGAATATCAAGATTAACAAAAGTATGTCCTTCTCAAGTAGAAAGGCTGCATGCATCAGAATAGTGCATGTTAGTATATATATACACGCACACACACACACCAAATGACTAAATAAAACTCTAAATGACAATGAAATCTGAATTCAGAACTGTTTACCCAAATACGACCTTCAGGAAAGACTGGCTAGATTGTCCACAATTCTGGGGCACCATTTCCACATGATCCAGAATTCAATTTACTAGGAAACGTTTAAAAAAGCATCTTGATCAAACTTCAGTGAAATTTACTGATAACCCGCTAACTCTTGGCAATAAAGGCAGCTCCTTAACTTGGAATTAAGATTCTGATCTTTCAATAACAAAGTGAATATCAAGATTAACAAAAGTATGTCCTTCAAAAAAAAAAAAAAGTGAGTGGAAAAAAAACAATTTATTAAAAAATAATACGTTAAAATGTGGAAAAACTTTGACGACTGAAAATCATGAAGTTAAAGAAACAACCTGTAACGTGTTTGTTTTTTGTGCATCATGTACTTTTTTCTTTTTCAACAGAGTTAGTTTGCACATTGTTGTTTAATCAAAATGCTGAATTCATCAAACAGTCAGTTATTGGAAGGTTAGTACGGATCAGTTGACATGACATTATCTTATTACTCCGTTCTCAGCAAACTGCTTCACACAGTATGGTTTATGTGTATGACATCAAATCTATCTACATGTGGCATCGTGATTAACAAAAAACAAGTCTATTCCAACGAAAACTTCCTCCTTGCAGTACAGTCACCCACACAGGGGAAGCTCAGTTCTTAAGAAAATAACCTGTATTAGTAATATAAAGATGTGGAGAGGAGCACGCACAAAAAATTCTTTAGAACTCACAGGGAATTCAGGCTATACCTGAAGACATGATATTTCCATCTTACGTGCACACAAGTTTCTTTTGGGTTTTTTTCCCTCATGATTAAGTTGGTTGGTGTTTTAACACCATGCCAGCTTCCTTGACCTTTTTCATGGTGAGTAACACGTGACATGTGAACTACAGCAATCTGACACGCCACAATAACATCAAAATTTAAGCACAAAGCTTACTGAAATTGTTTGATGGTAGGTGCGTAATAACATTTAGTTTTGTTCATGCATCAACTAAAAACAGCACAGAATAAAAGATCTCAGTTTATGAAAATGAAGATTGATTGAAAACGAGAAATCGATATTATCAACTCGCTCTAGCGTCCACACAGCTGACATGTTTACCTGCTTATCCACGCTGTGCGCGCTAAACTGACATGGACACAGACAAAACGCCATTGGAGAAGTGCTAATTAAATGTCACCATTGTAGGCAACGTTTTCGGCTGAAACTGAAAATTAATTCTCATCCAAATGTTGTTTTCATTCGCTGCCGAAATTTCAGTGCATCAGTACTAAAGACAGGTTTTTTTTTTTTAAAGTTGAACTTGAGCACTTGCAATATCATGTGCGAGATGCTGCTGCATGTGCAATGGTCAAGCAATTCCGTTTAGTGCATGATTACATAAGAAAAAGCAGAGGAATGCAAAAAGTTCCATGTGAATGAGTCTGAAATGCCGTAACAGTCGTTAAGAGGGTATCTTTCCTCAGACGCCCTGTAAAGCCTGTAAAGTTCACGTAGTTCCTTCAGCTCCAAATCAGAGTCATGAGTGTTTCATCCTCAACACCCATTTGTTGTAAACAAGTTCAGAGTCTTGAGAGATGCTGTTAATGAATTCGTTGAGCTGTTGCATAATGTTTTTGGTCAGCATACAGCTGGCCTAGAATCAATGACCTCCTACCACTGGTGGGAGTCATGTGGGCCCCGTGATTCATGCGGATCACCCGGTGTTACCACCTCCGTCCACACGCACTCCAACGGGCGCCTCCTGCTGTTTAGCAGAGTGCATGCTGTAGCTTAGTTAAAAGGCTTATTTCAATCTACAAGCATTCATTGTTTTACAGAGAAAATGAAGATGGAAATGCTGAGTCTCAGTCTACACTATGAAAACACTTCAATGAATCAATCTAATGGTATAAATTTGCGTGTTATACTGAGTGTCCAACAACCTGTACACTTAGACAGTCAACACTGCAAATGGCAAAAGCCAAGTGTGAAAATGATACTTGATTACAAGGACTTGGCGCCCCTGGGAAGGGCTCTTTAGTCATTTTTCACTCAAATCAACTTCTAAAAGCACACTGATTTGACTTAGGTCCCTAGTCATCCACATTGAGACATCTAAAATAATGTGACAATATCCTAAGTAAAATCTTTAATGTTCTCCCTAAAACATTCATCCAAGTTGAGAAAATGTTGGCTATTTGCAGAAATATATATATATATATATTTTTTTTTAATTTTGACTATATAACACTGTTCAAATTTTTCTATTATTTCCCATGTCTAGCTATTTTGTAGATGTAACCACATAATTGAACTTCACATGTTGGATAAGCAGTAGGGCTGCACGATTATTCGAACGCGGTTAATCGCGATTGTCATGCACATTGTCAATAAAGCCGGTTCTGTGATTATTAGAAAATCTCCATCACCTGCTTTCAGGTGGAGCAGCATTTACTACACAGAGCCGTAGTTCTCTGACAAGCTATGCAAAATCGCAGACGATATAATCGTAGGATTATGAAATCGACTAAATCGTTCGCGATAATGACAGCTGTTTGCGTAGCTTCTCAGTGAACTACAGCTCTGTGTAGTAAATGCTGCTCCATCTGAGAGCACCTGAAAATACCACATTTGATAACATGTTTTTACTTCAAACTCACTTCATAACGTCAGTCGATTGTTTGAAATAAATCCTTCTGTGAGATGATGTGGCTTCTTAAACAGAATAATTAAGGCACACAATATTTCAATGTATTCTATGCAGTGATAAAGGCTATGTCGATTAGCATTTCATTATAGATATACTTTCTTATGATGAAAATTATAATAAGAACTCCAATAAACCATATATTGCCGTAGTCGTGTGTTTATTAGTCACGTTGAATCAATGAAAGCAGTTAAATCTTCTGTTTATTCAGCTACCGCTATAGGCATTTCCTGGATTTCTTTTTCGGGCATATTTGGATTTTCAGCACGAGAGCGCCCTCTGGCCTTCGGATGGAGATTTACTACTGATCACAGAACTGTGCTTCACTTAAAGATACGCATGACAATCGCAGCTTCTGCCTAATCGCGATTTATTGCCTTTGCGATTTAATTTCGATTCATTGTGCAGCCCTAATAAGCAGCTTCTTGGTCTACATTGACAAACTAATAGCAGCTAGTTCACAATCTTTGCTTTCTTCATTCTAAATTCTAATCCAAAACAAAGGATTCCATTACACAACCCCTATTTGAACTCTGATTTCCAAGTGCTCAACATTGTGCTTGATTTAACTAGTCAATGCAGTTTTCTAGAACATTTGTGAGGGGAAAAAAGTTAACCAAATTCAATTAATCATGAAAGCCAACTGATTTCATAATCTGAATTTGTTAGGACATCTTTACAAAAACATGCAGGTTTGCTCAACAATAAAAATTCCGTCATCATTTCCTTGTATCTTGTTCCCGACCAGTATGACTTTCTTTCTACCCAGGCTCATTGGAAATACGTGCCTCTATCTGCATTTCTGCAAAACTTAAAAAAAACGTACCTATTCAAATGAAATGAATTCAAATGAACACTAGAGGTAGAGGTCGACCGATATTGTTTTTTTGACAGCGATGCCGATGCCTTAAGAGAGCAGGGTGGCCGATGGCCGATATAAAGTCGATGTATACAAGTAAATTTTTTATTTTAATTATAAGTTTTATTTATTTTAATTAATGTTTGAGAAACTTGAAATAATTTGAAAATGAATTACATTAAAAATAAATGTGTAAAATAAACATACTTATACTTTAAATGACAACTTCCTGATTCTATAATTCTATTACAGTATTTTTTACAAATAAAGAAATATTTTAAAATATATAAACAAAAAGAAAGTAAACACTGTAACCAACAGGGCACTCGGTAATCTGGGAAGTTTGTGTGTTTTGGGAATCATATTTTTTCAACTAAAGCCAAGGTAACACTCATTTTACATGCAGCACGCAGTAAAAATGACATGAATATGCATAATTCAGCATAGTTTGAAATAACGAGTTTAAAGTTGATCACGCGTCTCCAGTGAAGCTGAACTCTCCTCCTGTTCAGATTAAATTTGCACGGATCGACTGTCACGCAGAGCACACACGATCAGGCAGTATGCAAATGCACACTTCACAAGATCTCACAGCTGGATTCGACAAAGTCTGCAAGGTTTGTAAAATTAAATGTTCATTAGTCATTTAAAGGTTTGTTTAAATGATATGCGTATTTGCTGAATGCTGACGGCAAACGAGAAAGTATTATGTCTGCCTTTCTGTTACTAACAATATAAAAGCAATCGTTATAATACTTTTTGTATACCTTTTAATTCATTTGTTCAACAGTTCTATCTGATTATTAGACGGACTTCTATCTGTATTAGGCAGAATTGTTAAATGACGACAACAAACAATGAAGAGGGAGAATGTGAGCACTGTGTGCCCTGGCGTTGCCGTTCTCAGCGCCGTCAAAATAAAAGTCGAACACCTCGACCAGGCAGAAAAACGTATCGGCCGATGCCGATATTTGAAAAATGCCAAATATCGGCCAATATATCGGTCGACTACTAACTAGAGGCAGTAAAACTCTGGCAACTTGTATTAATTTTCACACAAAATATGTTTTACAGGGCCAGAGATTTGATTAAGAAAGCCTAATTTTCAAAAAATTCCTTGCACAACTTTATGACTTCAAAACAATTTTAACATGCTACGAGATTTGAAAACTGATACTTCTGAACGTTAGCGTCACATATCCAGCTTCTTATGTATGGGTTTTCTAACTCAATAGGCTTGCTCAGTAGCTCACGCTATACAGTGTAGTGTACAAATTAGTGGTTCAACGGATCACAAATCTCACGGTTCAGATCACATTACGGTTTTTGACCCACGGATCGGATAATTTTTCGGATCAGCAAGAAAATACAAATATTTCAATTTAACTTGTTTCCATTTTATTACTTAAAGTGATGTACTTCTTTGATACCACAGCAAATACTACTAGATTAACTAGAAGTTTAAACATGATTAAAGAGACAAGAGAACAGCAAGTAAAAATAAGAACAAATACACAAATTACAAGCATAGATAAATACAACAGAATATGTTACATATAAAATACAGTTGGTAGTATTCAAATACAGAAATTTAATAATTAGGGAAAATAACACTGCATAGTGTTCACTGTATAAATTAAATACAGATTTTTATCACAGCTCTTTTGTTGTTTGAGGATCATTAATGACAGCAGCAGTATTTATAGGCCGCTTTCCCTTTAAGACCTGATGCATGGATCGTCCGTACGGATCAACTACGATCTGTTTAACCACTAGTACAAATCCCGTGAAACTACGGTTCACTCACTGGACATTTCACTTTGAAACTGCTGTGAAACATTCAGTAAGGTACATAATATCGATGTTGCAGAAACGTCGCCACAGCACATATTTCCAATGATCCTGGGTTGCTTTCTTTTGTGTAACAGAGAGGGAGATATTAGCTGCTCTTGTCCATACAAAATAAGTAGGGTTGGGCGATATGAACTAAAATTCATATCACAATATTTTACACTGTCCAGGCGATATCGATATTATATTGCGATATGAGAAAAAAAAATAACAGGCAAAATATTTTAACCTTATATAACTACAAAAAGTGAGGGATTGGACAATACACCTGAAAAGCCTTTTTTTTATTGTGCCATTGTTTTTCTCAAAAAGTGCAAACGTGCAACATGAGGTAGGCCTGTATGAATTAAATTAAATTAAATTAAATATTGTGTGTTTGAGTTGGCCAGTGGTTCCCAAATTTTTCTGCCAGCCCCCCTTTTGTAGAGAAAAATATTTTCTTTTTTTTGGAAAGTCTCTTATGCTCACCAAGGCTACATTTATTTATTAAAAATACAGTAAACAGTGTACTATTGTAAAATATTGTCAATTTCAATTATCTATTTGAATGTTTTAACATATAGGCTACTGTATTCCTGTGATCATAGCTACATTTTCAGCATCATTACTCCAGTCTTCAGTGTCACATGATCCTTCAGAACTCAGCCTAATATGTTGATTTGCTGCTCAAGCAACATTTCTGATTATTATCAATGTTGTAAACGTTTGTGCTGCTTAATATTTTTGAGGAAACAATTTTTTTCACGATTCTCTTATGAATATTTGAAATTGTTTTTTGTGTCAGAGCGCTGGAGCTTGTCAGAAATAGAAAGCGGCATCTGTTTACTGTCATGGATTTGTCGCGTCGCATCCACAGCAAAGAACATCACTGGGTTCTATTTGCTCTGGTGAAGACACGTTGTTTTGGTATTTGTGAATCTTAAGTATATTCATAATCTGCTTTACGTTTACCTGGCACTGGAAGTCCTTTCACAAACTTGTAACTGACATGCTTACTGCAGAACCATACATCGTTCATTTATATTTCTACATGGCTCCCTGCAATACAACTCTGATTCTTCAATCACGCCATCTAGTGGTCTGTTATTGATACAACCACAAAAGCTACAACTGATAACGGAGCGCTCAAGCGGATACTATTGTGAGAGTCATGATGTTTTAATGTAATATTTTGCACTCAATTATTTACTTAGGCAAGTGGCCGCATGAATAAGCGTGAAAATTGCGCAGTGTAGTCTTTATCACCCTGCAGAGGTTTCTTTTGCAAAATAATCTGCTGACTGTACAGTACGATCCCTCAGTTTGGGAACCACTGAAGTTGGTGATTTGTGCTCTATTAATTAGGTCTGTTCCGATGCTCTATGCGTTTGATTATTAATTCCTGTGTAGTACAGCGTTGCACACAGAGGACAAAAACATTCAGCCTCTACTCTATCGTCATTTGTGTTCAAATTTGCAAAGCGTATTGAACGAAACAATATAAATGCAAAATTTGAATTCATGAATATATAATGGTATTCACGGTATAACAAAATCCATATCATGGAACAACATAATACCAGTAGTCACTTTCATACCGGTATAGCGCCCACCCCTAAAAATAAGCAGACCATGACCTGTCAAGCTCCATAAAGAGCTGAGTTACAGTGAGGGAAACATTTTCAGTAAATATCTGACTGGCCTACTTTCACCGTATGGAGAAGAGCAGCTTGGGCATTCTGCAAAATATCTCTTTTTGTGTGCCAACCAAAGATTAGGTTTTATGGGTGAACCATTCCTTTAACATAACTATTCCACATTTGCATATTTTGGATCAGCTCACAAATGTGACTCTGGACCACAAAACCAGTCATATGGGTCAATTTTTTCGAAATTGAGATTTATACATCATCTGAAAGCTGAATAAATAAGATTTACATTGATGTATGGTTTGTTAGGATAAAACAATATTTGGCCGAGATACAACTATTTGAAAATCTGGAATCTGAGGGTGCAAAAAAAATCTAAATATTGAGAAAATCGCCTTTAAAGTTGTCCAAATTAAGTTCTTAGCCATGCATATTACTAATCAAAAATTACGTTTTGATATATTTACGGTAGGAAATTTACAAAATATCTTCATGGAACATGATCTTTACTTAATATCCTAATGATTTTTGGCATAAACGAAAAATAAATAATTTTGACCCATACAATGTTTTTTTGGCTACTGCTACAAATATACCCCAGCGACTTAAGACTGGTTTTGTGCTCCAGGGTCACAAATGTAAGTGATGGAATTATTATCTGTATCATTAATCCAACAACTAATTCTACCAAAATACCAATGCATTTGCACTTAATACAGACAAACGGGGAAAAAAGCCATGCAAATATTCTCAAACTAAAGTATTTCCATGGAAATCTGCCTGTAACTAAAAGCCCTGGAGCCTTTGGATGGGGATAAAAGAGTGGGACAAATATGCAAATAAGAAGCACAAGTTTCCTTATCTGCACCAGAGAGGTTTCAGACTAAGAACAAGCAATGAACACGCAACTGCCCTAATGATCTATATAACCATCATTCTCATGCTAAAAGTGCTGAAACCACCAACCAAGCCGTTTAATTGTTTTATGGTTCTGAAAATAAAATGTTAATTTGAAAGTTAATACAGTTTGTCATTTCAATTAGATCAAATCATCAAAATCTGCAGGCATTCCATTGTGAGTCATGGCACAAGAAATGAGTCATTTAGACTTGCTTACAAACGCATATGGTCACAAAAAAGCCTCAGGTTTTCTTTCAGGCAAATGGTTTGACGGCTGTCAACACTGTGCTTCAGTGGGGACAGGAGCAAACATGTAGCAAATATCAGAAATCTACTCTCAACATGAATACCATCCTTCCCACCAGAGTTATGAGTCACACAGTAATGTTAAATAATGCTGGCTCACTGTCAGTACAACCCTCCCTTTGTTCAAGAAAACTATTCCACATTTGCATATTTTGGATCAGCTCACAAATGTGACTCTGGACCACAAAACCAGTCATATGGGTCAATTTTTTCGAAATTGAGATTTATACATCATCTGAAAGCTGAATAAATAAGATTTACATTGATGTATGGTTTGTTAGGATAAAACAATATTTGGCCGAGATACAACTATTTGAAAATCTGGAATCTGAGGGTGCAAAAAAAATCTAAATATTGAGAAAATCGCCTTTAAAGTTGTCCAAATTAAGTTCTTAGCCATGCATATTACTAATCAAAAATTACGTTTTGATATATTTACGGTAGGAAATTTACAAAATATCTTCATGGAACATGATCTTTACTTAATATCCTAATGATTTTTGGCATAAACGAAAAATAAATAATTTTGACCCATACAATGTTTTTTTGGCTACTGCTACAAATATACCCCAGCGACTTAAGACTGGTTTTGTGCTCCAGGGTCACAAATGTAAGTGATGGAATTATTATCTGTATCATTAATCCAACAACTAATTCTACCAAAATACCAATGCATTTGCACTTAATACAGACAAACGGGGAAAAAAGCCATGCAAATATTCTCAAACTAAAGTATTTCCATGGAAATCTGCCTGTAACTAAAAGCCCTGGAGCCTTTGGATGGGGATAAAAGAGTGGGACAAATATGCAAATAAGAAGCACAAGTTTCCTTATCTGCACCAGAGAGGTTTCAGACTAAGAACAAGCAATGAACACGCAACTGCCCTAATGATCTATATAACCATCATTCTCATGCTAAAAGTGCTGAAACCACCAACCAAGCCGTTTAATTGTTTTATGGTTCTGAAAATAAAATGTTAATTTGAAAGTTAATACAGTTTGTCATTTCAATTAGATCAAATCATCAAAATCTGCAGGCATTCCATTGTGAGTCATGGCACAAGAAATTAGTCATTTAGACTTGCTTACAAACGCATATGGTCACAAAAAAGCCTCAGGTTTTCTTTCAGGCAAATGGTTTGACGGCTGTCAACACTGTGCTTCAGTGGGGACAGGAGCAAACATGTAGCAAATATCAGAAATCTACTCTCGACATGAATACCATCCTTCCCACCAGAGTTATGAGTCACACAGTAATGTTAAATAATGCTGGCTCACTGTCAGTACAAACCTCCCTTTGTTCAAGAAACTACCGAATTTTCAATCATAATCAAATGTCAATTTGTGCCTCTGAGGTTTAAGTAAACTAGTACTCAATGTACTCATGCAAACCCACATTAAAAACACCTCTAATGGACATTTTGATCAAGAAGAAATAGTTCTACAAATTACACGTTTTAATTAAACACTTTAACTTAATCTTTAGAGTTGTTACGAACACAACAAACTTGCACAGAAACATGCAGCTCATTCTTAGTAAGTGTGTGACAAATGAAATGTATTCTAAAATCGCCTCAAAATATCGAACGTTACAAATCTGAGGTTATACATAATATATGGGTAATTTCTCAAATGTGTGTTATTTGTCATATAGGTCATATTATATTCAGAAGCTTATTAGACTACAGTCCTGCAAGAAAGTGGCTCTGTAGGACCAGGAATGATGAACTGTAGATTAGTGTTGTCACAATACTGGAATTTATAACTTCGATACGATACCTTGAGAAATATTGAGAAAAACTGCTACAACATTAAAGGCATAAAATATATATAACAAGGCTAAAAAATGACAATGAGTAAAGGCCCTATGATATCTGCAATGTGGAAAACGCGGATGGAATCGCGGAATCCAGTCATAAAAATTTACTGTAATGCGGAATGTCACTGAATTCGCCAAATTTTGGATTAAATAATCAAAAGTCAGTACACTTAACTCTAATCATGATATGGACTAGTATCTAGCTTCAAATTTCTTCAAAGAGAAGTATTACTTTTCCCATTTTTACCCCAAATAGGGTGGTGTGAGCATTATTGAGCGCTATAGACACATGTAATGTATCATGTGTATTTCATTCATACTGTAAGCCAGAGGGCAGAAACTCCACATATGCCTCACAATAATAATACTTATGTCTAGGGATTTAACGATTCACTCAACTCACGATTCAATTCGATTCACGATTTTGATTTCACAATTCGATTTTCTCAATTTTTTTAACAAAATGAGATTGAAGACATTATACAGTAAATGAAAAGGTGTCGTTTTATTAGGCTATTGCTGCACGTTTCTTTGTGAAATTGAAATTTAACAAAACTAAATTTAAATTTTAAAACAAACCCCAAATCAAACAAATTACACAAATAAAAGAAATCTCTTAATATGAACAAACTAAGGCTTTGTCTGTGCTCTTTCCATTAAAAATTAGAGGCAACCACTGGATTTTAATCATGATCCAAACAAAGATGCAGCATACATGCAGCATGAGTAGTTTTTAATCTAAATTAGATTGTATAATTTCGAAATTTGAAGCAAAAACAGAATGGTCTGACTTTAGTTTTGTGAAACTATACTACATAAAACATATCTGAAGGAAACAGCAGACGAGCTGAATGAGACGCAGATTCACTCTCTGCCAGCAGGTGGCACTTATGAACAGCAATGATACAGTGTTTCCTGGGTTACCTCTGTAAACAAAGCAGCGCTGTGCTTATGAACACTGCTTTAACATGCATTGTTCAGAGGCATGATGAAAAGAAAATACCACGTAAACTTTTCTAAAGATAGTCAGTTCCCCTCAGAGATACATTCATATAAACTCCTACTCCAATTGTATCGCGATTTGGTTGTCATCTCAACTGATTTGAATCGTCACATATTTGAATCGATTTTCAACCGGCTCGCAGTTAATCGTTACATCCCCCTACTTATGGCGATCCAGGAAATCCCTAATATGAACAAAGGCATCCAGCTATCGCTGTAACTAAATAAAAAGAAGATAGAAATGCTTTAACTGTTCAAACATGAAGACAATTAACACACGACTGTAAAAATATATGGTTCATCTGTGTTCTTCAAGCCATCTTGGGTATTTTTATAAGAATAAAGTCGATTTATAATGCAACTCTAATCGACATAGCATGTAATACAGTAGAATATTATAAAATACATTTTCAGCCTCATTCTATGCTAAGAAGCCACATCAGATGTGGCATCGGGAAGTTATTTCAAACACTCGACTGATGTTATGAAGTGAGTTTAGAGTGAAAATATGTTGTTAATTGTGTATTTTGTTGGACAACAAGTTTATAAATGTTCTCATTAGACTGGTGTGTGTGTGTGAACTGGCTGTTAGAAAGAAGAGCGAGCGAGAAAGCACAGCTGGTATCAGTGTATCAATACTGCAAAAAATATATATAAAGTACTCAAAGTTTTAGAAATTTCAGTATTGATTAAGAATCAAAAAAGCTATATTTTTAGCAACTCTACTGTGGATGTAATGTACCGTCATGCATCCAAAAGTTGAGAAAATGTTTGCTTCAACACACTCTGACAAAGGCATCCACTGACCAATTAATAATTTCAGAGAAGTAACTCCAGTCTGCTTGACTTCTAATTGACCCAGGTCTATCTACACCCTTCAAACACATCCTCTCAGTCTGCGCTTTCTCTAGGGTATGAGTCCCTTAAAGTGTTAGTTCACCCAAAAATGAAAATTAGCCTGTGTTTTACTCACACTCAAAGCATCCTAGTTGTATGTGACTTTCTTCTTTCAGACAAATCCAATCGGAGTTATATAAAAAATTGTCCTGGCCCCTCCAAGCCTTACAATGGGGGTAAGCGGGTGTTGGTTGTCAACAGTTCAGAAGACGTGAAATAAAGTGCGTGCATCCGTAATAAAACGTCCCTCACACGGCTCCAGGGGGTGAATAAAGGCCTCCTGTAGCGAATCCACGTATTTATGTAAGATAAATATCCATATTTCAAATGTAATAAACACTTTTTCTCACTTTCACTGACTGTGGTACGCGGAAGCCGTTACGGTGGATGATGCAAGACGTATGCGTCGTGCGCGCGCCTCTGAAAAATGCAGGAGCAATGGAAACAAAGTTTCCTTACTTTGGCAAAGGAAAACCAGTCTCCTCTTGGCTTATATCGAAATCCTCTGACATTTTTCTTTACAAATCCTCATTCTGTGCTTCTAATTCGTGAACGGCGTTTTGTTTTGTTTCCGCGTTCGTCACTTATCACCGAACGGCGACGTTCTACATCATCCGCCGGAACGACTTCCGCGTACCACAGTCAGCGAAAGTGTTTATTACGTTTGAAATATGGATATTTATCTTACAAAAATGCATGGATTCACTACAGGAGGCCTTTATTCACCCCCCGGAGCCGTGTGAGGGACGTTTTATTACGGATACAGGCACTTTATTTCACGTCTTCTGAACTGTTGACAACCAACACCCGCTTACCCCCATTGTAAGGCTTGGAGGGGCCAGGACAATTTTTAATATAACTTCGATTGGATTCGTCTGAAAGAAGAAAGTCACATACACCTAGGATGCTTTGAGGATGAGTAAAACACAGGCTAATTTTCATTTTTGGGTGAGCTAACATTTTATAGATGCCCAAGTCAAAACTGTCAACAATGGACCCTTTTCACAATGCCAGGGTTCTCAGAAGTAGTCACAGTTGAGTAAACTTCTACAGCGGCGAATAGGAGACTATTTTTGTGAAAGAAGAAAAAAAAAGTACATCCATGATTTTAATAAAGAATTACAATGCTACTAACTGTGTAAATGCATCATCCGCCTGTGAAGAGAGTCCATATGTAAGACTGCTTCTTGTTATGGATGTTAGACTCTTGAGCCTGAAACACTTCCAGAAATGCCATGCTTATTCCATGCACACTCACGGCTGCCAAGAGTGCAATATAACACACACAGTGATCATACCCATCACTGATGGCCTTTGACCTGCCGTTTGAGAAGGCCTGATAGAAAGCCTTGGAGGGGTTCCTTGCAGATAAAGAAAGAGAGAGAGAGAGAGAGAGAGAGAGCGAAATATGAATAAGGTAATAAAATATAATGTCAAAGGTTTGGAAGGAAAGACCAAAACAAATCTGATGTGATGCCTTAAGGGCTTTCAAGACAAAGCTGAATGGCCATTCATATCTAGAGTGAAAAAGCACCGGGTGTGAAACAGCTCTGGCGTCTGAGCCCTCAGCTACAGCCCTGAAGTATTCAGAGTCCAGAATGAATATATGCCAAACAGGAAAAGTCAGAACAACCATTGAGTGTGAGACACAGATCCCCTACACAAATTATCGCATTGATTTACAGCCAAGTTTACCTAAAAAAAAAAAAAGATTAATTTGATTTTCTTTGGTTGATCATGCAACCCAGTGAATGTTACCTTTTTATTTTTTATTCAGTGGCGGAATCAGGCTTCCATAGAATTGCCTTGACCTCTTGTTTCTATAATAATAAGACCTTGTTTCTATAATATTAATAATAATAATAAATCATATGGTGAATTATAAATCTAAAGCATCTAAAAAAACACAACTATTACAAAATGCTTAAATGTGGTCTTGGTCCAAAAGTTGGCCTAGAATACAATACTGAATAATGTAACATTTTTAGCTACATAATAGAAAAAAAATGTCACTAACCCAACAGAGCCTAAATAGAAACGGTAATTTGTTTTAGGAAACATAAAAGGTCATACCTCATAATAAATGCAACACCTTTTAATTAAAAAAATTGCAGGGGGGGGGGGATCTGTGTAATAAATTCATTATGAAACAAAATGTGTTAAATGGAGCTGAGTGTACTACACTCTTATTGGTACATGGAAGTAATTTTGCAATTTGGAGCAATTTAGCAATCAAGGCAAAACATTTTCTGAATGATGGGCAGACAAACTGTTATTTTCTGTTATTTATTTTTAAATAAGTAAACTGAGGACCAAAAAACAATTTTTTAAAAAGTGTGCATTTGCAAAATGTTCAGGCACGCAACATTTATAAAAGAAAATGATTAAAAGATTTGTGCTGAAAATCTGACAAAATCTGCAAAGTTTTCTACAGAATTCTTTATGAAAACTTTCCATGATAGCCTGGTAATTCTTAAATGAATGGTTGCATAAATTCGGTCAAAAAGACAAAACGGAAACATATACAAAGAGAACTATCCACCCTAAATGGATAAATGGTGTGCAAAACAAACACTTGGTGGAAATATTCTTTCATGTTTCCACCAAAAGATGACGACTGACAAATGGAATTACCCTGAGGATGTGAAACTGGCAGAGGATTATGCAGAAACAGGTTTCTGTACACAGAGCTGTATACCTCTAATAACAATGAATCTATAGAAACAGAGCATTCAAAGAAGAGGGTATCACAAATACTCTTAATTATATTTCAGGATGTCTACCATCAACTAAAATTAAAACAAAGTGTCTATAATATCATAGAAACATGAGCACTCAAAAAAGTGGTCAGTGACGAAATTCACCCCAAATTAAAGTAAACTGTGTCAAGCGCGGAGTTGAACCATTTGGCAAAATAAGCTCACTATCACCATTAGCTGGCATAGCTTACCACTAGAGATGCACTGGTCGATCGGCCAGGGATCGGAATCGGCTAATTTTCCATATGATCGGTCCGGATCGGTCTCGCTTCTTTCCGATTCCGCGCCGATTCGTTTCGCACAGGCAATAACGTGAGCTCCGCATTCTCGCTCTCTTCTCTCCGACGACCCCTTCTCTCTCACACACACGTCTCATTCGCTCTGGTTAAATAGTGCTTGTATTGCGCATTATTTTAGTCATTTCCGCAGGTTTCGCGCTTACACCAAGCCACGCTCAGTCTCAAACAGCTTGAGAGCCACAAATACCAAAATGAGTGGCTAACTGCGCTAAAACGTTCAAATACATACAAAATTATGTCACAATGCCCGTCTTGGCGAGTATCCAGTTAAACACAGTCAGTTTTGGAACGTTAAATAGTTGAGAAAGAGAAGCATGTTGTGTAACAGTATATTGGGTCTGTGGATAAACTCTTAAAGGGACCGCAGTCCAATATTCCTGCTGCTGTCTGTCATGTTAATCAAAGACCAAAAGACAAATAAAATCACTTTCTGCTCTTGACTGAATACGTTTTATAACTTTAATGGTAAGCATAAATCTGTATTTAATTTTTACAATAAAGACTACAGAAATTAAAGTAATCAAATGTGAAATAACACATCCAGTGTGTGTTTGTTTCTACAAAACAAAACCGGAAATCTAGGGTTATGACATCATTGGCAGGTGACACAATGAGACTATGGACACGGTCCGTGCCACTAGTTAAAATAGCTTATTTCTCTCTCATTCGCTCTGGTTAAATAGTGCTTGTATTGCGCATTATTTTAGTCATTTCCGCAGGTTTCGCGCTTACACCAAGCCACGCTCAGTCTCAAACAGCTTGAGAGCCACAAATACCAAAATGAGTGGCTAACTGCGCTAAAACGTTCAAATACATACAAAATTATGTCACAATGCCCGTCTTGGCGAGTATCCAGTTAAACACAGTCAGTTTTGGAACGTTAAATAGTTGAGAAAGAGAAGCATGTTGTGTAACAGTATATTGGGTCTGTGGATAAACTCTTAAAGGGACCGCAGTCCAATATTCCTGCTGCTGTCTGTCATGTTAATCAAAGACCAAAAGACAAATAAAATCACTTTCTGCTCTTGACTGAATACGTTTTATAACTTTAATGGTAAGCATAAATCTGTATTTAATTTTTACAATAAAGACTACAGAAATTAAAGTAATCAAATGTGAAATAACACATCCAGTGTGTGTTTGTTTCTACAAAACAAAACCGGAAATCTAGGGTTATGACATCATTGGCAGGTGACACAATGAGACTATGGACACGGTCCGTGCCACTAGTTAAAATAGCTTATTTCTCTGGATTTAAACATTCTTCGAAACATTTGGGATAATGTAAGTACAAGTCAGCAAAATATATAACGCTGTTCTAGTGGCTATTTTAATTAAATCTTACATATTGTGCCTTTAACCTGAAAAACTATTCTATTGCATTTATTTGTTTGCAATTTTTTTATGTTCTTATTTTATTACTGACTTTTTACTTGTGTTTTTTTAATGAAAATATGTATATAAGCATATTGTATATGCTGTCAAATATAGTTATTCGAAAGAAAATCGGAATCAGAAAAAATCGGTATCGGCAGATCACACTAACAAAAAAATCGGAATCGGCCAAGAAAATTGCAATCGGTGCATCTCTCCTTACCACACACTAATATTTGGCATAACATCTGGCACATTTAACTCCACCCACTTTGGGAAAATGTTTCCTTTAATAATTCATGGTTAATCTTTAGCCACATCATTTGAATACATGAGCAAAAGTACTCTTTTGCACTACAAATCATTTTTGCACTACAATCACTATTTCTGCACTGTTGTTTACTTTACTGGTTTGCACTCTATCTGCCATATGCCTTGTGCTTTATATATATTTACATTTTACCTTATTTGTATAGTTGTATTTTGTATTTTGTATTTAATCTGTATTTATGTTATCTGTATGCACCCAAGGGTCTGAGAGTAACACAATTTCAATTCTCTGTGTGTATGTCCTGTACATGTGGAAGAATTGACAATAAAGCAGACTTGAACTTGAACTTGAACATTGGGAGTTCACCAACATGTAAGACAAATACAGCTGTACTGAAATCAATAAATAAACATTTTGTACAGTGAGGGTGAGTTACTCTCATTATGGCATACTGAAGAGATTATATTTTTGTCCTCAAAGCATAGTTTTCATTTCTGTTGTCAGGCAAGTTAAAAACTTGAGGAGGGCCAGGTGCAAAGTAGGCAATGTTAATACACGCATCATGTGCAGAAACGCGTTAGTTTTCCAAGGTTCAGCATTACTAGTGAAAAACCTTCAAACAAAAACACAATGTAATTCTACAAGCGATTACAAAAAAACTGCTCCTGCACTCAGTGTGAATGCTCTCATTTGTTAACATACACGCCGAAAAAACATACGTGTGCTGCTCATGCTTGCAGCATGAAACCGGCCTTTTTGAATGAATCTCTGAAGGGAACCGACTGTCTTCAGAAGAGTTCCGATGCCATTTTCTCTTCATCTTACCAAAAATGTCTGACAAAGTAGTATTTACGAGCGCAGTGTTGCGTGCGTTGTGTACAGCCGTTAACCAGGAAAACCACTATATTTCAGCCGTTTCAAAAGTTCCACTTAGTGGCAAAGAATGAATTTGCATTTTCTTTCTACTGTTTGTTCAGATCAACACAAAAATCAACCCATGTTTTACGCAAGCACGCAGAGTTGTAATTGTGAATGAAGCTAATGTGCCTTCTAAAAATCTAAACAATTAAGACAGTAATATGTTTTAAATTAATATGATCATTTATACATTTGACTCATCCCTTTTCTTAAAAATAGTTTAAAGACTGAAATGTGATGTAAAACAAATAAATAATAAATAAAATTCCTTCCTTGATATTTGTGCTTTGAAAAGGTTTTTGATTGCCATTTCGACTCCTATCCAACTGTCTATATTTCAAAAAATTGTCTTTTTTATTTGGGCTAGTTACATTTATTCCGGGCAACCAAAATCGGAAGAGTGCCTGCTTGAAGGGCTAATCGGGGATTTAGAAATTTTGAGAGCCCTTGTGATCAATGAGTGATTACAAAGTACAACTTAAATTCACTTGAATTGGACAGAGATACAAATAGACGAAGTGTTTGACTGATTTAAAATGTGTTTTATCAGTAACAACACTTCCTCATATCTGGAAGAATCTCTTATAAATAACAGAGTAATGTGTGGCATGACATGACATGACAGTTTCTTTCAACATTCAAATCTTTTGACTTGATCCTATTTCTACTGATGACATATTTCTATTAACTCAAAAACCTAAACAAATTTCTAAATGCAGTGTAATTTTGTCTCCGTTCAAAAGTAATCTCTGAGGTTTTATCATGGCTTCTTCAACCTTCTGGAGATTTGGGTCCTAAGACTCAGATGACAGAGATGTCTACGGTGGCCGTAAAGTGCAAAGCAGATCACAATTCTGAAAACAAGATAACAAATTACAAACGCAAATGCAAGTCTAAAAAACAAAATAACAATTCAGAAAGCACAACAACAATTCAGAAAACATTATAACAAGTCAGAAAACACACTGACAAATCAGACAAACCGGAAGAGGTAGGTATAGTTTGAGACAGCGCCATTGGTTTGGGATTACTCACCGCTGACTGGACGAGACATCTGTCAATCAACGTATACAGAGAAGAACCAGCCGAAGAACAGCAGAGTCGTGGTAGAAAGTTCGGAGATGGTATTAAAGTAGCTCAGTTTAAATGTATTGTATGAATTGCCCTTACTATGGAATAAAAAATACGGGGTGTCTATTTATATTTAGTTAAAAGTGGCCTTAAAACATCAGCTCCAGTGGTGCAGACGGCTAAGCACTTGCCCTTGGCTTTTTGACGTGACGATACTTTATTTTCAACTTTGATTATTTCCTTAATTTTTATTGAAAATAAATGCCTTTATGATGTGATATGAGATTAGAAAAGTGAGAAAAAAAAGTTCGGCAAAAGGTGGGATCGAACCCGGGTCGATCGCGTCATAATGCCAATGACTAGCGCTTATCCATCTGCGCCACTGCAGCTGATGAGTCACAGCCACTTTTAACTAAATCTAAATAGACACTCCGTATTTTTTGATTGACATGTCTCATCCAGTCAGCGGTGAGTAATCCCAAACCAATGGCCCTGTCTCAAACTATACCTACCTTTTCCGGTTTGTCTGAATTGTAGTTGTGTTTTCTGACTTGTTATAATGTTTTCTGAATTGTTGTTGTGCTTTCTGAATTATTTTGTTTTGTAGACTTGCATTTGCGTTTGTAATTTGTTCTTTTGTTTTCAGAATTGTGAGTTGTTCTGCACCTCTCGGCCACCGTAGATGTCACTAGTCTGTAAAGAAAGTCAGCACACAGCACAATGTTTCAGCTTCATATAAGGCAGTGAAGCCTTTATGAGTCAGTTACGTACTCAGCTGTAAGATCAATGCTTTCATGTACAAGAGCAAGTCTTCCAAAACATGATGGCATAATATACACAAACGCCTAACTGTCAGAGCGCCGGTGAGGGGCCTGACTCACCTGAACCATTACTGTGAGGAATAAAACATCAGCACCACACCTGTTCTTCAAACGAACAAACTTCAGCTACTGCTGTTTCTCAAACAGGTGCAGAGCTAAACATGTAGAAACATCAGACTATACTCATTTTTCAAAATCTATCAACAAATATAATAATGCCGAGTCAGGTAGGTGTAGTCGCACAGCCCTTGGAAGATAACTACAACAACGGAGGATTAAAATAACATTGCGTAAGTGAGAAACAACAGCCTGTAACGGTTCATACGTATTCAAAGTTAAACTGGTCTGAACCCTGTAACGCATTCTCTACAAATCCTGAGGCGTTCGCCACGGTTCACCAACTTTGATGCCATTTCAGCAAGTTAATAAACGGATTTATATCTTCATATCTGTTAAAAGGTCACTTCCTCTTTCTTATGGCTTTTATAGGGGAACAGAAAGTGATGAGTGAAAGTCAAAATTGTCAAGGGTCATTTCCTGGGTATTTAGCGGAGCAGGATATGCTGGAGAACTGAGACATCTCACATTATCCTCAGTTAATGCAATAATCTGGAGTATAAACAGATTAACTACTCAAACGCTGATGTGTAGATCTCAGTCTCAAAGGTGAGAGAAAAGATGTCTTTGGTTTGGAACAAACAGCAGACCAAAAGGAATAGTTCACCCAAAAATGTACATTTTAAATGTACTCATCCTCAAGCAATCCAAGATGTAGATCAGTTTGTTTTTTTGCATGAGAACAGATTTGGAGAAATGTAGCTATTACATCAAATGCTCAGCAAAGGATGCTCTGCAGTGAATGGGTGCCGTCAGAATGAGAGTCCAAACAGCTGATAGAAACATCACAATATTTATTTAAAACTGTTTTAGCTTGTAAACAGTGCTTGATTGTACATATTTCTCTCCTGATTCAGACGAGATGAACAGAAGCAAGGTTTTAAAGTAAAAAAATGTCTTGATGGATTTGTTTCTTGCAAACTCACAGCTTTTGTCTTCTCAGGATGTTAATTGATGGACTGGAGTGGTGTGGATTACGGTGATGTTTTTATCAGCTGTTTGGACTCATTCTGACGGCACCCATTCACTGCAGAGCATCCATTGAGAGCAAGTGATGTGATGCTACATTTCTACAGATCTGGTGAAGAAACAAACTCATCTACATCTTTGATTTTCAGCAAATTTTCATTTTTGGCTGTACTATTCCTTTAAGATTTACATTAGAGTTGACCGATAGCTAGGTTTTAAAATGAACACTGAACAAAATTTTTTTTTTTTTAAATCAGTACTGAACCATACTTTGTAAATGAATAAAAATATTAATATTAAATATTAATTATATATCGAGTTAATTCATAGTTCATTATTGTTAACAGAAGCAACTGTAAAATGTAAAAATGTATTAGTTAATGCTGAAATAACAAGGAACAATACTTCTACAGCTTTTATTAATCTTAGTTAATGTTGGACTCAAATGGACTCTTATTGTAAAGTGTTACCATTTCATATAAATCCAAACAGTCATGCTTAAAGATGGCCATCTTTAAATATCTACACAAAGACCATAGCATTGAACTTACATACATATGGATATTGTATATATACTATCACGCTTTAGTTGCTACAACTCACAGGTATCGAGCACGCCGGACGCATCGCATTCAGTTCAAGTGGTCAAACAGTTTAGACTCCAAACGGGCAAAAGTTCACTTCAAGAATGATCAGAAAAGTGGCACAGATGAGTTTGAAGTTCGGTGTAAAACAAAAAAAAAACAAAGCAAAACGGAAACAGAAAGCGCGATCTATATTATAGCTCTCTATGTGAAGCATACAGATTTTATTAGATATTAAAATCGCTGGCGGTGGCTGGCAACTTTTTTCAAAAATGCTGGCGGGGAAAGAGTTACAAATCTTACTGTTCAAAAACTTTTGACTGGTAGTGTAGGCTGATTATTCTTATAGATTTAAACAAATGTGCTTCAGCCAGAAAAAAAAGGGTATGAAAAGTGCTCCGAGTCGCTGCAGAACGCAAAAAAAGAACAACAACAACAAAAACTGTAAATGTTGCTGGAGACGGGATTATTGAAAATGCAAAGGCGCTTTCAGAGTGATAAAACTAGCGGTTTCCCGGGTAACGGCTGTAATCAAAGCAGCTCCGCTCATGAATGCTTCTTTATCAGATAAAAATGAAAATGCACAGTTTAGACTCCAAACGGGCAAAAGTTCACTTCAAGAATGATCAGAAAAGTGGCACAGATGAGTTTGAAGTTCGGTGTAAAACAAAAAAAAAACAAAGCAAAACGGAAACAGAAAGCGCGATCTATATTATAGCTCTCTATGTGAAGCATACAGATTTTATTAGATATTAAAATCGCTGGCGGTGGCTGGCAACTTTTTTCAAAAATGCTGGCGGGGAAAGAGTTACAAATCTTACTGTTCAAAAACTTTTGACTGGTAGTGTAGGCTGATTATTCTTATAGATTTAAACAAATGTGCTTCAGCCAGAAAAAAAAGGGTATGAAAAGTGCTCCGAGTCGCTGCAGAACGCAAAAAAAGAACAACAACAACAAAAACTGTAAATGTTGCTGGAGACGGGATTATTGAAAATGCAAAGGCGCTTTCAGAGTGATAAAACTAGCGGTTTCCCGGGTAACGGCTGTAATCAAAGCAGCTCCGCTCATGAATGCTTCTTTATCAGATAAAAATGAAAATGCAATCAAAACTTTTCTGAAGACAGTCGGTTCCCTTCAGAGATACATTCATATAAAACACCCGCGCCACATTTTGATTTTGAAACGTGCAGTGCTCATGTTTATTCAACGAAGTCAAACGCCACAAATAAATCAATGTATAGGAAACACTGGTAATGTATATTGAAATATCGGAAATGTGTTTTAAAAATCATCACCGTTATTGAAAAAACTTATATATCGCGATACATATTGATATTGAATTATTGTCCAGCCCTAATTTAAAATGACTTTTGTCAAGTTAACTTGATGTGGATGACTACAAATGAGCACAATTTAAACTAAACCCACAAAGGTTACAGGTCTGCCTCTGAACAATTCTCAAAAGCCTGTCAAGAATGGTGGCAGCATGTATTCAGCACAGAATGTACAGATTTTTCTTGGATTCCTACCAACTGCTGACAGTAAACAACATCCATATGCAGCATTACATCATGCAGATGTTACACATGTTTGAAGGCCTTATCAGTGTTAGTGCATAGAGCGCATAGCAGCTTCTGCACATCACAAGATATAGCATCAACTAATCAGTCTAAATAAACAGCTCAACTTCTGGTGAAAAGCATGTGAGGAGGAAATTAGTGGCACCAAAACAATCTTTAGGAACTGGATAGTACAGAGGGTAAATTTGATGTGAATTTTTTCTACAAAAACAAAACGAGATCACTTGAGTCAGATACTTAGGTGTCAAACTTTCCAAATGCTTTACCAATGAAATGATCAGAACCACAGGCTGCCTTTTATAGAACAAGTTTGAAGGACAAACTTTGGAAAAATTGATGCTAGGTGTCTCCTCGGAGCTACACATTTCTGAGCCACGTTTGCAGTGACTTTTAAACCAGCTGGTCAAGGTGAGTTTTATGAAGTCAAGTTAACACATTAAATATGAACTTGTTCCACTAATGTTTGAGAACCACAAAGAATATTTTTCTTCTTTTCTATTCTGTAGAACACAAAAGAAGATTTTTTTTAAACTGCCACCTTTGCTTTAAACCCCACTGACTGGACAAAAGCAGTTTAAATCTTCTTTTGTGCTCTGCAGAAGAAAGAAAAGTCATACAGGTTTGGAATGACACGGTGAGCAAACGTTGACGGACTTTTACATATTTGAGTAAAATCCTTCGAAGTCGGGACAGCCAATCCTGCTCCTGGAGCGCTTGCAGTACAGCAGAGTTTAGCTACAAACCTAATCAATCACACCTGAACCAAGGTCTTCAGGATTGCGTAACTACTGCCTAGCAAATTAAAACTATTCTTACTATGTAAAATAAGCATGTAGGAATTAGCTCAAACCATCTGGTATAACAACATGATTTGAAAAAATTAGATCATTGCATTGTTATAAATTAAATTTCACTTAAGTTCACAAATGTTTCACTGAAGCAGTACTTCCCATCCTGCCCTGGAGACCCCCTTCCCTTCATATTATAGATGTCAATACAATATAAATGAGCTGGTGACTTGAATCAGATGTGTAAAATTAAGGACACATCCAAAATGTGGAATGGACCTTTTTCCACATTTACCAGGTTCTCAGAAGTCATAATAGTAGGGTAAACTTCTATTGTAGTGATTTTTGCATTTGCTCCAACAGCAAAAGAAAAACTACTTTTTCTAACTTATTTTTCAGATATTTCAAAATACATGCATTCGACTCTCCACTATAGTGTTTCTATGACTCTCCAAAAGATGGGGGGGGGGGGAATGAAGAGACTGA
>NW_015505601.1:464734-494121 GCF_001515645.1 Sinocyclocheilus grahami | reverse complement strand
TTTTTTAGCACCCCCAAAAAGAGGGGGGGGGGGGGAATACAGAGACTGATTACGGTGGTCAGAAGAGAGTAAGAAGTCAAATTTGCCATCACACCCTCAGCTGTTGTATTAGAAACACCATTAACTAGTCTTATGTAATTCAATTTATGCCAAGGAAATATAACACAAAATATAGTGTTATTAGAAATGTACATTCATTTTATTAAAATTGGAGATATATAAAAACATGGTAAATTTATGACAGGGGCATCAGAGGCCAATGTCATACAGAGTTTTGCTCCAACCAACTTTAACGCCTTGCCTGGAAGTTTCTAGTAATCCTGTAGACCTTGATTAGCTGGTTCAGGTGTGTTTAATTTGGGATGGATATCAACTCTGCAGATCAGTGCCTTCCAGGGACAGGTTTGGAGGTCCCTGAAGTCACCACTGTCTGTGAAAAAGGATCATTTATGGGGAAAACTACCCACGTAAAAAAACAAAAACACATTCTGACTCCCACCCGACAAAATTAACTCCTGCTTTCAAAAGTAAATATTTGCAACACCTGCAAGAGTTGTGATAAAACGGTTTGCTTAACGCATATTTGATCCATTTTTAATCCAAGTGAGCAACATCAAGAATAAAGGTTTACCTGTCCTCATCCCCATCAATGGTAATAGCTATTCCAAACAGGCTGCTGACAGCAGGTGTAGGAAGCTGCAAGCCTTCGGGATTCAGGGGTTTGATGGCATATTTTCCTATGAGCACAGAGCTCTGGAGTAGCCCGTCGGGCTTCCTCTGGTTCTCATTGGCCAGGGCGATGCCTGTGGGAAGCTGGCTAAAGTTAGCGGGGGTTGTCAGCGCACCCAGTCCTACTACTGAACCGCTGTGGACTCCCTGAGGCTGATTCTGCTGGGGGGCCGGCGTCTGTTTTGGCATGCCCTGGGGGGTATTAGAGGCACTGGACATAACAACAGGCACATTTTGCACACCAGGGACCACAGCATGGGGGCTGACAGACACAGTTACTGCTGGCTGAATGAGCGGCACTGGTGCCTGTTGTACAACAGCTGCGGCTGACACGGTCCCTAGAGCCATGTTGATGCCCGACTGCTGTAAAAGCCCCTGAACATGCTCCGGCTGGCTGATGGGAAGCCCTCTGCCATCCACGGGCTGAGGAACTAATCCGAGCATGTGAGCGCTTCCCGCTGCAGGAGTCATGACAGGTGACGGACCCTGGTTCAAGGGGGTCACGAGCGGAAGAGAAGTCACTGAGACGGTCTGGGCCGGAGAGCCGGGAGGTTGCGGCGCTCTGTAGTCAGCCTGGTTCGATGGAATAACAGTCTGAAGAATCTGGCCAGGTTTCTGTGCCTGCTTCCCCGAGAGAAATGGCTGTGGCTGAGTTGTCGAAGGCATGCTGGGAGATTTGACATGTTGAGCGTGGGCATCGCCGTAAAGGTTCTGGGCTACAAGCCCTAATCCCTGCTGCGAAAAGCCAAAGGTTTGCTGCTGAACCTCCACAGGTGGGTTCGATGGTGCAGATATGTAAACGCTATCGGTGTGTGGTTCTGCTGCAGGTGTTGAAAGCCCAACATGAGCAGCCACCGAACCTCCCGCGACTCCTAATGCATCCCTGTCCGCACCATGGTCCGTGGTGCCAACGTGCTTGACGTTATCCACAGTCCGCGTGGACAAGGAAGCATCCGTATCTCGCTCATAAAACTCAGTGCAAGTCCACCTACCTCTTTTGAAGGGTTCGCCCGTACCATGATCTAATTTGATGACCCTGAAACGGGAGCTGCAGCTACTTACTGTGGCAGAACTGCTAACCGATGAAGTCTGTGATGTGCTGGATGGTGCATTAGATGCAGCTGAACCTGAAGACTGGGAAGATACGGTCCCGCCTAATGCACGGACATTTGGGTTTATATGAACAGCACCTGGGCTACGAGAACCAGGTATGGTCGTTATGGGACCATCTTGGCCAGATGTTTCAGCATCGTTATGAAGCGATTCATCCGACAAACTGACATCACACGCCTCCGGCTCGAAGTCTCCAGCTTTGGACATGTCGTATATCTCGGATGAGGACATGTCCTCAGTTCTGGGCTCGTCCGGGTCGCCTAAACTCTCGGTGTCGTCCGTGTTGCTGCTGGCGGCCACCTGCGCAGCCTGCGTTACGCTCGTGATCTGAAAACAGCTCTTCTTTTTCGACGGCATTTTAGACATGTTGACAGCTTTAAGCGCGTTGCTCTGATCTCAACGCGTCAGACTGAAGCGCACAGCTCCAATGTAAGCGTACTAACGCAATGTGTATGAGAATATGTCATGTAATTTTCAGTTAGCGTCACGCTAACTCAGGACTCCCTCATCGCGGCATTTTCTCTCCTTTTAATTGAAGCTCCAAACACAATGGCAGCTTTATTCCAGCTGTGTAGAATCCTTCCGAGCCCGTATCTCTATTCTCCGTGGCCTAAACGAAGGCCATGTCCCGGAGTGGGAGTTTCCGTCAGGCCGCTGTCGCGGTTGAAATGCTCCAGTCTCCGGACTCAACGCGACTCTGAGGCGCCTTCGGTTCTCAACACTGTCCCTTCTTCAGAAGCACACATCCTCAATGAAACACATCGGATAGACCTCTCGACACGTAGTAACGCATGTTTACTATCCGTTTCTGGCGCGAGCAGAGCGACGGTTTGTCAGTCCGTCTGCTGTCAGCGCAGCTCTCGAGCTAACGGCTCCGCTTCCTCTGCTCTACACAAGATGGCTACGTAGCGCACGCGCTGAGCTATGGGTGGATTGCGCACAAGCGTACGTAACTCAGTCGGGAATACCGACCACTACGCATTCTTCTTTTTTTTTTTTTTTTAAGTGCCAGGAGAAAGAAATTCAGACGACATAAATACATTTTATTAAACGTTTGTATTACTGTTTTTCTTATTGGACTCTCTGATAAAGTTATTAATGATTTTAATAACGAATTCATAAAAACATTTGATAAAAACAGATGTTTTATTTTCCACACCAGTGATATTGTGCTATTGTGCACTGCAAATATATATTATATTATCTGTTATATTATATAATGTAATACTGTTATATTGTTATTGTATGTTATCTTATCATATCTTACATTTCGGTCTTTTTTTCTGTTAAAATGGTCATTTACTTTTGTTGATTGCAGTTGGCTGTCATACACGAGGGGATTTTTCTAGTGGTTTTATGTAAATTTGGAAAACCAGAGTGGATACAACCAAACAGGTTTATTTGTAAGTTATGTTGGAAAGAAAATTTATTTTATAATATTTAACAGGCTTGTTATGCCAACTGTAACAGACATTTTAACAGATTATCAGACATTGTAGGACATTATTTCCACTAATTTTATCACATAATTTACACACACACACACACACACACACACACATATACAGTACATACATACATACACACATACATATATATATATGAAAAACTATGTCCAAGTGCACCTCGTACAAAAGCTGTTTCGGTCACACCCAGTGTTGGGGGTAACGCATTACAAGTAACGCGAGTTACGTAATCAGATTACTTTTTTTCAAGTAACTAGTAAAGTAACGCATAACTTTTTAATTGACAGCTCTCCTGTCCCCATGTTGAGAGAAATCAGAAGATGTTACTGTAGTTCTACGGGAAGTTGGGTTTTTTTGAGAGTTTGCGAAAACAGTCAGGTTTATTCTGGCTCGTGTTGTAAACTGTGTTATGGTATCAGTGTCAGGATATTTGACTTCGATGTGTCCGTGATATAAACCTTTGAATTAAAGATTTTGAGAGTGTTTGGCTCTGCACTCTTAAAAATAAAGGTGCTACAAAAATAAATGTGAATATGCATTAATTCCTCTCACTGACTCACAAAAAAACACAGATTCAGTATTCCTCAAAAATTAATTTAAAAAATGCAACTCAGAATATGACGCAAACCTGCAATAATTAAATGTTAAACAACACAAATATCCTTTATGTATTTAATCCCATTCTATTAACCAATGTCTTTGCTCCTGACCTAAGATGATCCAGTTCAATCATACTAATAAGCAAAAATGACTCTAGACATACATTTGTGTGTCTTTGTTTATTGCTGAAGTGTGTTGAAATTTCTTCTTCTGTATTCTACTGTACGGACGTAAATTGACTTTCCCTTCAGCCTGAGGCTTATTCATTTCACTTTTGGTGTGAAAAGGCTTTTATATTTGCCAAAAATATAACTTTTTTTATTTTAAAAACAAACAAGCAAGCCCTGTCCAGATTTAAAAAGTAACGCAAAAGTAACGTAACGCATTACTTTCCATAAAAAGTACCGTAATTAGTTACTTTTTATGGAGTAACGCAATATTGTAATGCATTACTTTTAAAAGTAACTTTCCCCGACACTGGTCACACCAAATATTGATTTGATTTAGTTAATAGAAGTGAATTAATAAATAACATCTATTTATGACATTATTTTTTCTCATTTTACAGCATTCTCATTTTACAGCATTTTTACACAAGTGCCTAAAACCTCTTTTTGAAGCGTCTTGGAGACACAGTTCTTCTGGACTGAGTCTGTCTCAGTTTGTTCTGTTTCTTCATGTCATCTCAGACAGACTGGATGATGATGAGATCAGATCTCTGTGTGGAGCACTGGCTGTTGTTCATACAAAAATATCACTGGATTATTACAATTAATGGCAAAAGCGATGTTTGAAAATGTAAACTGATATTTCCTACTGACACACTACAGCAAAAGATAGAAATAACTGACTGAAAACCATTTTTTGTTGGTAAAATACTAGTGGCCTAAGAATTTTGCACAGTACTGTATATATGAAATGCAAATGTTTCACTGATGTTGCTCTATCTAATGTTTCTTTACTTAATGCATAACAATTGATTTATTTGTTAATTTTTGCCTAGTCATGCTTCAAGTGTTTCTAGCAAAATCGTGTTACAAAACACAGTTTCTTCTTTGTTTAGCATTTTGGAAAAAGTTCACGCAGGGGTCGAGGAGGAATGCAGCTAGTGTAGACAGAAACATCTTCGCTGGAGTTTGTTTATTAGTTTAGCTCATTATTTTAGGCATGAGTCTATTCCAATAAGTAGGGGAGGCTGTGTTTGTTTTGCTTTTGAGTTTGCCCATCCTCTCTGCAGCCCTATCCAAACAGCTGTGAAAAGTGCACTATACTGAAAGAAGTACTTGGTGAACTTTTTATATTAGAAGACACAGATCAGCAAATCCTGAAAGGTAGCTGTATATAAAAGTTCAAAATTTCAACAAAAGCAGCTTCGGGAATTCAGAATGTCACTCAGAAGTTACACAACATATGATTGTTTATTGTATTTGCCTTGGTCCCGTGGTGAATGGAACACGCTTGTTATTTTAGCTGGCTGCATTTATGTGTCCAAGTTCTAAAACCAGTTTGCATTTTTACCATACTAGGGCTTTCAATCAATCGCCTGAAGACAGGTGCTATTTGTCATGTCCAGACATAGAGACGTTCTTTGTGTCTGTGGGCTGGACGTTGTGTTAACATGCGCTGCGGTTTCGTCCAGTTCAATCAGCTTTTCCGAGATATAAAAAGGTTTGAGGGAATTTCTCTAAATTTAAAATCTAAACGGGAAGTTGGTTTTTTTTGAGAGTTTGCAAAAACAGTCAGGTTTATTCTGGCTTGGAGTAGCCAAAGTAGGCAAATCTGGACCTGAGGAAAATACACTCCAATTGTGTCATCATTATTTATAGCAGTTTCTGCAGCTTCTTCCATTTTTTGAATGATTCATTCTTTTAAGCAAAGAAAAATGCAATTACAACATTCATTATGTGTGTCTTGATCAGCAGGACATCATGTTCACATCTTTGTACATGCAGACCACTTGCTGGCATTGTACCATGCTGATATTTCAAGAGAACGATTGAAAAAATGTTGTTTCATATTGCTTCATCCACAGACCAACCTCAGGACAGACATTTAACTCACAACAAACAATACTGTCATAAGGGAAAATAAAGAACAATCATTGAAGCTTGTTTTAAATGGTGAGGATTTAGGGTACAAAATGTGCCTGGAGCTCATATGGAGCGCAACTGATAACTATTGAAAACTGGTTGTAATTTGTGTTATCTAGCTGTAACAGATGTTCAAGCATCTGGATGTTAAAATCTGTTCACCTGACCTGGCACAGTCTTCTTTTGGTTAAATGAATACAGAGAAAAAATAAGAATAAGAATATTATAGACAAAATAGTACATATTTAAAGTGAGGATTCCTCCACTGGCCAATCTAATATAACTGAATTGTATTAAAAGCAAATATTGTCCTGGTTAGTATCATTAGCCCCTGCTGGTAGATGTCATAACTACACCATTATATCAACAAAAAGCATCTTTCTCCATTGATGGCCATTCAAAAGTAACCATGTACTCTGATTAAATAAATTGTTTTGTTGCGGTCAGTTTGATCCACACTCTACGTTTTCACTGCTCGAAATACTGGTTCAACTATTAATTTTTTCTTGAAATCTTGAGAATATTTTTCATTTAGGGTCATAAATATGCATGCAAAGTTTTGAAAACCTTTAATGTAACTTGTCAAAGACTAAAATATAAAATACATTAGAACTTATGAAACTGAGACTTGTTTTCTGAATTACCCTGGGTAAATGTACTATGTATGAAAAATAACTTAAATGATTTTAGCAAATGGCTGCAATATAACAAAGAGTGAAAAATTTAAGGGGGTCTGAATACTTTCCGTACCCACTGTATATATATATATATATGATAGCTGTTGGGTAAACAGGTGAACATGAATGTTATATTTTTGATTATTTTTTTGTGATATTTTTCATGAATGTTATATAACCGACAATACCGCTGATCTATCTATCTATCTATCTATCTATCTATCTATCTATATATATATATATATATATATATCAATAGAAACTTAATCCATAAGAGGTCGCTGGCGCAGTATACATACAACCGGGCATAGTTTTGTGCTTGAGAAATAGTTTAATACTATGTGATCATTCAAGCAGGTGTTATGTAATTTGTTAATCTCCTTTAGACAAGTAAAACGTGTTGCTTTCTTCTGAAGAGTCCTGTTAATATGAGCACCACAAATCTGAAAAATGTCAACTAGCCTATGTAAATATTTGCAGTGCATTTGTACCTCTAGGAAAATACTGCATTTTGTATTTTCTGCTGTCACTTTTGTAAATAGCCCGTCCACAATATTTGCACATTTCTGCGAGATGGTGCTCAAGAGTTGTACTAAAAATTTTGTGCCAGCCAATAATATGCAACAGTGAAATTGAGCCGCTTTAATAAAACACCTGCTGAATTAATAAGTGTAAAATATCTATCGACTGTTCTAAAAAATATAACTAGAAATAAAAGTAATTTATTTTCTGACTTGTTGCTTACTGGAAATGTGGGGGCATAAAAGCACTTTATCAAGGTGTCTTTACACAGACTATTTAATGCTGCTCAGAGGTGGCTTAAATGCATTTACACAGCTTTATACTGTGATGCTAGCGCCCTGATAGCACACGTACATCACGGAGACGTCTGTTTAACATCTGCAAGACGTATTTTTTAGAGTGTTAGCTCATCTGCAATACGTCTATAGGACGTTTCCTATCAGATGGCAAATAGACGTTTAGAAGATGTCTATAAGATGTTTATGATTTAGAATACGTAACACTGACATCTTAAAGACGTCTATCAGATGTTTGTACACAGCAGAAGCTTTCCGGATGAAGCGATCTTTAACAGACATCTGGCAGACGTGTGCTGTGGCTCAGAGCAGGCATACTTTAGTCTGGTTTTTATGCGGCATCTATATTTTACACTGAATTTTGAGCTGGCACAGAGCAGCTTTAACTTGTGTACAATGTCACGTTTAGAGCATTAATCAATATCGCTATGTGATTCGTCCACAAGAGGTCGTAAGAGGCTATGATTTATGTGGTGACCGGCAGCAAATAAGAACTATTCAGATGGTTGTCAAACTAATAAATACATTTCATGACGTTTTGTTTCGTTAAATTTAGTCAGTGTTTGATGTTACAAAAAAAGTACAGCCAGAAACCATTTGATGTTAAAACTTAATGAGACTGCTATACAGTCTGTCCATCTCTTTTAATATCCACCTGACCAGATACTTTATTTCCTTTCTGTGTTGCAACTCAAATTTAATCAAATATTGTGTGATCTTCTCACCCCAAAAAATCACCTACTTAAGAAGGTAATAAAGAGATGAGAAGTTCTGGATCTACAAAATGAAACAAGGGGAAGCCGCTTCAGAGAAAGGTCACCTCTGGAGTTAGTTTTTTTGCCATGTGACAAAACCTTTTGAAATGCTTTTAATGTATATAATAGGCTACTGAACTTTTGGTCCCGAAAACAAAGTGAAATGTTCGGTACAAACCAAAAAATAAATAAATTTTGAATAGCACTCCCAACCAAATGTATTGTTTTTAGTTTGCATTACACACATGAACTAACTTTGTCACACAAAACGTGGCTTCTAAACGCTCACGCACATTAGCGTCCAATCAGAACTCGTATTAATCCGCGCATACGGCTTTGTTCTAACGGACCGCAGACTAAGCGCGCCTGCGCGGAGGGATATCTGAGGGACTACACCCAGAGTCTCCATTCAGCCGGGACTCTACTGCTCAAACTCTCATTAGAGAAGGGGGCGTGCGGGACATCCAGATACAGGGTAACCGCGAACCGAGACCGCACGCAACTGCCAGTCCCTCTTTTTAAGGCTAGCTTGTGAGCGTTTGAAACCAGAGGGCAAGTATGTCTTCATGGCAGAGCTACGTGGATAACCTGATGTCGGATGGCTCGTGCCAGGACTCCGCCATTGTCGGGTGCAACTCGGACTCTAAATACGTGTGGGCAGCGCAGGAGGGGGGCACATTCGTAAACATCACGGTAAATACGCGATGTTAACTGCACTCTTGTGCTGCCTTTAGTGGAGGGCTGAAACTGTGGCTGTGTTTTATTAACTAGTAGGCTGCCCTACCTAGACAGCACGTTTGGTCAGCATAGGTGCGGAGTCGGAGTGCGGCTCTAAACCGCGGTTAATTTGGAAGTAACGCGCCAAAATGACGCGTATTTCAGTTGGCTTTGTTTATTTGACGCGGCGTAGAATAAAGCGGTATTTTAAACTGAAAACGCGCCAAAATGCTGCTGGGACGCTGAAGCGCTGTCTGTAGGCTGTCCTCAAGGGTTGGGAGACACAGCCGGGGTTTCGATCTACCTGTCAGCCGGTTTTTTAGAAATACACGGCCTGGCGAAAGCTAACACACGCTGGCTGCTAGCTGACTAAACAAACACATAATAATGATAATTTGGAAAGGTTTTTGATAGCGTTTCGATTTCATGCGTCTTTTTATTTATGTAGGCTAAGTCTGTCACTGTGTCGTCGAGGTTAGCTGGTTGTATTTGGCGAAAAATCGCCAGAATGTTAACAAATTATTTTTTGTTTCGTTGAAACTCAAGTGTTGAGCGTTACAAGTCCAGGTCGAGACGGCGCACGGACTTAACGAAGTTAAAGAAATGTGTTTTCAGTCATAGGGAGGTGGTGTTAGTGCAAACGGTCAGATTCGAACATCAGCAGACTGCGTAAGTTAACTTGTGTACGGCAGGGAACACGCGTGTCATTCAGCTGCGGAATGTGCGTAAAGTCATTCCAGAATACCGGATCTTCGCAGTACCTGCCCTCTTCCCGTTGTCCAAGATGGCGCTCCATAAATGGGTGTTACTTCTCCTTATTTGTCACACTGACCTTTATTTTCCCCTTCTTAATGTGCTGCCTTCAAATGCTGCTTGTACGGTTACTTTTAAAATATGTGAAACATATGTTTTGCAATTTTTGGTTACAGGTTAAAGGGATAGTTATTGTAAATTCTTTTCACTCAGTTACTTACCCTCATGTTGTTTTGTACCGGTAAGACTTTATTTCATGCATGGACAAAAACCACTGAAACATTCTCAAAATATCGTCACTTGTGTTCCACAGAAGAAATAAAGCCATACGGGTTAGAAACAAATGAGTGTGAGTAAATGACAGAATTTTAATTTTTAGGCGAATGAAAATCCTGTCATGTACTCACCCTTGTGTTGTTTCTAACCTGTCCCTGATAGCACACGTACATCACGGAGACGTCTGTTTGTCCTCTGCATTACATCTGCAAGACGTATTTTTTTCGAGTGTTAGCTCATCTGCAATACGTCTATAGGACGTTTCATATCAGATATCAAATAGATGTTTAGAAGATGTCTATAAGATGTTTATGATTTAGAATGTATGTAACACTGACATCTTAAAGATGTCTAGCAGATGCTTTCCAGATGAAGCGATCTTTAACAGACATCTGGCAGACGTACGTGTGCTAGTTGAGGTACGAGTTTCCTTTAGCTGTTGAACACAAAAAATATATATTTTGAAGAATGTTGGTAACCAAACAGTTGATGGTAGCCATTGATTTCCAAAGTATTTTTATTAAATTTTTTCCCCATATTATGGAAGTCAATGGCTACCGTCAACCTACCAACATTCTTCTTTTGTGCAGAATACAGAAAAAAGAAACTCGTACAAGTTTGGAACAACTTGAAGGTGAGTCAATTATGACAATTTTCGTTTTTAGGTTTAACACCATATAATAGGCTAGTGTATATTGCAAGGTTCCTATGATTATGTAAAACCTGGAAATATTAGGAAATGTTATTTTTAGCTATGGAAGTTAATCAAAGTCATACATTTCTTTAGTGAATTAACCTAAGTTTTGAAATATTCAGAATCGGCTAGAAATTCCTCTTGGTGGGAGCAATCACTTTAAAAATATATATATAAAAAAAATACTTATCCAGTAATCATAAAAAAACGGGCAATTCATGGGTCAAAAGGTGTGGAAATCCTCATATTGGATGTTGACTGCAGTGTTAGAGAAATATGAATCTGTTCATAGCTGTAATGAGTTCCCACTGGAAAAGTTGCTGGTTGCTGTCAGACTTCATTTTAACTTCCTTATTAGTAATAATTTAGCAAGTTGAACGTTTCTGAGGATCAAAAGGACCAAATTCTGGTTGGAAGGAGTTTCGGTTTAGTTCACCTACAAACTGTCACCTCATCATCCTCATGTTGTTTCAAACCTGCATGACTTCTTGCGTTAAAGTTCGACAGCCTCAGTCAGTCATACAGGTTTAGATTGACTGTAAAAGCAGTAGGTTTTTCCTCTTAGTTTCCTGAAGTACTAGAGAAAGGAATGAGTCCAACAAGGCTTCATGAAGTTCAAGGCAGTTTCTTATCGCCATACAAGCACCTCCAGACCTTACTGGAAATAGCATCTGCTCGCTGATTCTCACCAAAGAGTATCTGCTTTTAGTTTTATGTGGTTTGACCTGAGGGAAAACGGCTCAGTAGGATTCGTAGTGGGCCAGTACAAACAAAGCTACTGTGATGCAGTCTAAGCGACAATGAAACGAATTAGAAAACTGCATGATCAGACTTGATCTGTGACAGCATTTGACACATTTGAAACTTTTGTTTAATGTGATTGCTGCATTCCAGTTTGAGGGTTAGGCAGACTATTTCCCAAATATGTTGTGTTGTAGAAGTTCCTTTTAAGGACGCTGGTACAATTTACCTCTGCTCAGCCATGCTTTCATCATGTTCCAGAAATATCCTTTCAAAACTGTGGAGTACTCTAAAAATAAACATCCATGTTTGCTTGGTATTTGTAGTCAGATGTAGTTTGGCAGTGTGAATATAAATTATGTTTTCATTGTTTTTGGAAGACTGCTAGTCAGAGTGGATTAGCTGTTGGGTCGTCTAGTGACTAGTTGACTAAAAATGCGCTCACATTTACTGGAGTTGTTGAATTTTTGCAGTCAAAAATTGAGTATTTTTAAACCGAATCTGTGGGAATTTTGCTTTAAGCCCAAAGTATGCTTTGCTCTTGTGTGTACGCTAGCGTGAGGTGAAAGGTTTCGCCGTGCAGACTTCGCATCACGTTCAAGTTGATTAACGCAAATTTGTTTACCATAAAGGTGCAGTCCATCATCATATATCAGATTTATTGGGTGAAATCCAGTCATTTCAACAGTAATCTGCTCGATTGGGAATTTAGCACAAAACCAAAAGATTTCCCCACACAAATTTCGCAATGCGTTCAAGTTGGACATGTGATTTTTGCCTCATTGACCAACAGAAAGCTGATTGTTTAAAAACGACTTCAAACACTGCTGGACTATTGACAACAGACCTTTTTTGCCTGCAAAACTTTGCTAATTTTCACATTTTCCGTTCAAGTTGATTAACGCAAATTTGTTTACCATAAAGGTGCAGTCCATCATCATATATCAGATTTATTGGGTGAAATCCAGTCATTTCAACAGTAATCTGCTCGATTGGGAATTTAGCACAAAACCAAAAGATTTCCCCACACAAATTTCACAATGCGTTCAAGTTGGACATGTGATTTTTGCCTCATTGACCAACAGAAAGCTGATTGTTTAAAAATGACTTCAAACACTGCTGGACTATTGACAACAGACAGATTTATCGGCCAACATATCGGTTATCGGCTTTCAAAAATAAAGAATAATCGGTTATCGGTATCGGCCAAAATTTTCATATCGGTGCATCCCTACTTTTTTGCCTGCAAAACTTTGCTAATTTTCACATTTTTCATAGGCTTGTTGTGATAGTCGGTGTTACCGGTGTCAAGCCGCAGCACCGGTTACGTCACTTGCACCGCCCGGCGCCCGCCACGTCGTCTTGATTTTTTTATAGTAATAAATAGGCCTGTCACGATAACAACTTTTTGTTGTGCGATATATTGCCCCAGAAATAATTGCGATAAGCGATATTATTGTCATTTTAAAGATCATTTTATGCCACTGAATATATAATCATAATGTAACCACATAATAATGCAAGAAGGCCTGCACACTTCCAAATGACAACAAACTTTTAATTTTTAAGAATATTTAGATCATGGAAATTATCAAAATATTAGATACCTTAAAAAACTTGAATAAATAGTAAATAAACATTTTCTAACAAAGTGCAAAGTAACAAGTAGAAAAATTCACAAAGAACTTGTATGGAGATTTTTTCATCTACAGATTTTTTTCCAGACCTTCTTTTCTCTGTGAATTAAGGGTGCACTGTATTGCTGAAAAACACAATCACTACTCAACAGTTAGATGTCCGTATGCACAAAGGCACAGATCCCTAAACAAGGCCATATCTGCAGATGAAACTTTTTGTTTTTTCTATTTGTAGAAGCATTTTTTACATTTGAACTAGCACCAACTGCACCACATTATGTACGAGAAACTGCAAAAGACACAGGCGCAAGTGGAATGTACAAAACGTGGTGACATTAATTTTTAAGTAAATATAATGGGCGATATATTGAGTCACCAAAAATGATTGAGGTCATGTACATATATTGTGCGATAAGTCGATATATTGATTATTGTGACAGGCCTAGTAATACAAAATCATTTAGTTCAGTTAGAGAACAGACTCTGAAAAACTGAACATGATTGCTCAATGACGGTCGCATCACAGATCAGCAGCTGGGTAGGATTTCATTTATCACGTGAGGAGAGAGAGTCGAGCTGACCAACAAGACCATGGCGGAAGATTTAGTTTTAGAAACGAAATGCAAAAGCACCTGTTTGGCAATATTTTGGATTTTGAAAAGCCTGTTGACTTTTGCCATTTATCTAGATTTTGGAAGTTTTTTTTTAACATTTGTTTCTTATATATTTGGTTTCACAGTGTTTGCTGATTTTTACTTTATTTAAACTTTGTGTAATTTATTTATTTTATTTTACATCAAGGTGTATTAAGGCTAAAAAGATCTGCCTACACCGATTTCGCAATGGGTTCAAGTTAGCCACGAAAGCTGCTTGGTTTGAAAATTACTTCATACGTCACTACACTATTGACAAAAGACATTTTTTTGCCCACTTAATTGTACAAATTGTACAAAGTTGCTTGGCAAAATCCAGTCATTTCAATAGGCGCAAAATTTCTCCTCACAAAGTTGTTATTGGGTTCAAATTGGTCACGTGAATTTGCTGTTGACCAACCGAAAGCTTCTTGGTTTGAAAGTGTTTGTTCGGCTACATGCATCACTAATGACAATAGGTTTTTGTTTTGTGAAATTTTGCCAATATTTCACCGATGTGACTGCAGCTTTGAAGACACTACACAAAATCAAAACGGAGTTGTCGGGCAGATTTCAGCACATAAATAGGTTAGAATCTAGTCAGGGCCAGGTGTGAAATTTGTCTTTTCACACAAAAACAGCAAGTTTTAACTGACTAGCCTACTATATTTAAGTTATCTAGTTTTTTGTTGTGTTCTTAGTGACTCGTTGATGTTCAAAGTGCATGATGACAGCTCTGTGACATTGTATCTATCTAGTTTATCTCAAATTATCTGCATAGATCTCTCTGATAATTTCCCATACTCCTCTAACCGCCTGCCTGCATTTGTTGATTTGCATTTGGCTGTTCATTAATCCATATTAAAATGTAAAACACTAGACAAGACATTACAGTACAACATGTAATATATATCTTTTTTTATTTTTTCTAACACCAGGCCACAGAAATCGACATCCTAGTAGGGAAAGACCGAGAAAGTTTTTTCACCAATGGCCTGACCTTAGGTTCAAAGAAGTGCTCAGTTATCCGAGACAGCCTCCTAGTCGACAATGATTGGACAATGGACATAAGGACAAAGAGTCAAGGAGGAGAAGCCACGTACAACATCACTGTCGGCAAAGCAGCCAAAGGTACTAGTCTAAGAACTTATATTTCTCACAAATATCTTTTAACAGTAAAACTTCAATTTTTTTTATTATAATTTTTTTTAGTATTAATAGATGAATAATAATGCAGATGTCAACCTTTCCTCAATATATCTTTCCTATATAACACAGGAGTTTGACAGAAACACCTATTTATTTTTAACTGTGGTGGGGAAAATATGCCCTAAGCATTTCTTTAAGAATCTTGCTTTTACCAGTGTGGGTCTTCTACACAATATTTGTGAATAAAAGCAGAGTTTCATTAACTAGCTAGTTATTTTAGAGAGTCTCGGTTGATCACGAGACTTGAGCTCAGGTGTTCAGGAAGTTTGCGGGACCTGTCGAGGTACATTCCCTCTCATATGCATGTTTCTGCTACTCTCACACACATCTGGGGTCTGTCGCTCTGTAAAATGTGAGGATTTCCTGTTTCCTGAAATAAAGTGCTCCTTTATGAAGCAATCTCTTTCATATAGCTCATGGCATGTATTGAGGAGAGGAACTAAACTTGCTTTTCCTGCTTGAATTGCATGAATCACATGCTACAATCCATTTCTCTAACACTTAATCAACATTTGCTCTAAATCCAAATCTCCAAATGAATATGCTAATTGTTTGGTCTTTGCTGAACCAAAATGGTAACATTATAGTAACGTTCATTATACGACAGTGCTGTTGAATGCTTCATTCTGATTGGCTGACCGATATTATAAGGTGTTGAGCTGTGATTAACTGCATTACAGTTCCAGTTCACTTTGCCAAATTATTTCAGCTATTTCCAAAAGCCCTATGGCCTGCAACAGCAAAAGAACCAGGGGAAAAAACCAACAGGATACAAATAGCAAACAGTTTACTTTAAATATCTCCATAGGGTCAAGATGTGCAAGAAAGTAGTACATGCATAGGATGAAAAACGTAATGTATTGAGAGAAAAACATGGAAATCTTTGGTAATCATGTTATAAGCTGGATCATTTATGATAAATTAGTGCTGCATTACCACCCAGGACGCGCATTAATTTTCAATAATTCAGCGACCCTTCATCAATCATTACTTATTAACAGTAATTATTTAATGAAGCATTATCTAAGAGGCATATTTTTGATTAGCATAACCTCTGATCCAGTGTGTAGCTTATACTGGTCAAAAATTTGAAATTTAATTGTAATATTAATATTATATCACAAATATTATAATCATTATATATTATAAATATATAAATAGTATAATACTATATACTAGACCTATAATAAGTATTATAATTTTTTTCTTTTTTTTTTAAAGCATTCTTTACAAATATAATACTATATTAAATATTTTATTTATAATATTACTTTTATAAAAATCTGTTTAGCTTTTGTAATGCAACATTGACATTCTTTAACTTAAATATTTTAACTTAAAATAACTTAATATTTAATTTCAAAATTGAAGTACAATACTGCATAAAGTACAATGCAGTGCGACAAATGTGATATATATATATATATATATATAATATGATTGTAATTATAATTATAATTGTTTGATTGACAAAAAAAACTGGATGGTTCTTAAAAACAGACTTTTTTTTCTTTTATTTTTAGAAGTATGTAAATCTGAAATTGATTACTGCATAAAGTACAATGCAGTGCGACAAATGTGATATATATATATATATATATATATATATAATATGATTGTAATTATAATTGTTTGATTGACAAAAAAAACTGGATGGTTCTTAAAAACAGACTTTTTTTTATTTTATTTTTAGAAGTATGTAAATCTGAAATTGACGATGCCACAATAATAGCCGTAACTCGAAGTCATAACTCAAAATACAAAGTAAAATTAACAGTGTCTTTGAGTTGAAGTCCCTCGAACAAAGCTTTATTAAAATAAGCAAAACGTCAGTGAAAGTTATTATATAGTGATAGTATTTGTAGCTAAATGATGGTATTTCCTCTAGGCTGCAGTCTTTCACTCTGCATGCATGCTATCTCGGATCTTTCTGCTTTTTATTCTGTCCCATCTGGCCTCGTTGATCTTGGTTTGGCTTTTCCCCAGTGCTGGGATTTTTCTGTCCTCTTAACTTCATCTCTCTCTGTCTTTTTCTTTCAGTCTTGGTTCTTGATGTGATATATATATATATATATATATAATATGATTGTAATTATAATTATAATTGTTTGATTGACAAAAAAAACTGGATGGTTCTTAAAAACAGACTTTTTTTTCTTTTATTTTTAGAAGTATGTAAATCTGAAATTGATGATGCCACAATAATAGCCGTAACTCGAAGTCATAACTCAAAATACAAAGTAAAATTAACAGTGTCTTTGAGTTGAAGTCCCTCGAACAAAGCTTTATTAAAATAAGCAAAACGTCAGTGAAAGTTATTATATAGTGATAGTATCTGTAGCTAAATGATGGTATTTCCTCTAGGCTGCAGTCTTTCACTCTGCATGCATGCTATCTCGGATCTTTCTGCTTTTTATTCTGTCCTATCTGGCCTCGTTGATCTTGGTTTGGCTTTTCCCCAGTGCTGGGATTTTCCTGTCCTCTTAACTTCATCTCTCTGTCTTTTTCTTTCAGTCTTGGTTCTTGTAATGGGCAAAGAAGGGGTCCACGGCGGCGGCTTGAATAAGAAGGCATATTCAATGGCAAAATACTTGAGAGATTCAGGGTTCTAGGCTTTTTTTTTCTTGATCAAGTAGTGAAATTTAGGGAGAAAAAAAAAAACAAGTCACCCACGTTCCCAAAATAAGCTGAAGACCCCCCTTCCCCCTTGAAACACATGTAACGTTTTTGGACGTCTTAATGGCAAAGAAGGGTAATGAATCTTGTCAACAATTGCATTCCTTTTTAAGTTGGCAAAGTCTTTTCTTTTTTTTCTTTTTCCCCTCAAGTTTGTTGATTTTTGTTCTTGTTTTTTTTTCTTTTCCTTGTGTACTCCAGCAATGGTTATTGTCATGGGCAAGGAAGGCACCCATGGAGGGCTGCTCAACAAGAAAGCGTATCTCATGGCTGAATACCTGAGGAAATCTGGATATTAAGACACCTCCCAATGCTAGCTGCTCATTCTGCTAACCTTTCTAGATGAGATTTGCTTCATCGTCTATTGGTTTTCAACTCTACTTCCATTTTGTGCTGCCCAAACCCTGTTTCTTTCCTATAAATGTCCATTTATTGTGTTCGGCCCCATGACGCGTTTCAGACCAAATGCTAGCGTGAAGACTTCATGTCTCGATTCTGCTTATTCGAAAGTTTTTAGGAGTTTAGTTGATTATCAAGGGCTTGAGCTAAACTCAAACTCCCATTCCTAGATCAAATCTGGGAACGGTCGACTGTATGCATATCTTTAAGCCTACCAAATGAACCCTAGTTAGGCTGGATGGCAAATTTAGTGTTTTCGTCAAATTAAATATGGCGAACACTTGCATTCCTTTTTAAGTTGGCAAAGTCTTTTCTTTTTTTTCTTTTTCCCCTCAAGTTTGTTGATTTTTGTTCTTGTTTTTTTTTCTTTTCCTTGTGTACTCCAGCAATGGTTATTGTCATGGGCAAGGAAGGCACCCATGGAGGGCTGCTCAACAAGAAAGCGTATCTCATGGCTGAATACCTGAGGAAATCTGGATATTAAGACACCTCCCAATGCTAGCTGCTCATTCTGCTAACCTTTCTAGATGAGATTTGCTTCATCGTCTATTGGTTTTCAACTCTACTTCCATTTTGTGCTGCCCAAACCCTGTTTCTTTCCTATAAATGTCCATTTATTGTGTTCGGCCCCATGACGCGTTTCAGACCAAATGCTAGCGTGAAGACTTCATGTCTCGGTTCTGCTTATTCGAAAGTTTTTAGGAGTTTAGTTGATTATCAAGGGCTTGAGCTAAACTCAAACTCCCATTCCTAGATCAAATCTGGGAACGGTCGACTGCATATCTTTAAGCCTACCAAATGAACCCTAGTTAGGCTGGATGGCCAATTTAGTGTTTTCGTCAAATTAAATATGGCGTCTGCTCTAACAAACCTCTGTTTTGTTATTTGTCCTCCAACCCCCCCAAATCAACCCCACAATTGAATGTTTATTGACATTCCGTCATTGCACTTACTTTGCTAGCTTATTCATTAATTAATTAATTTGCAAGATGACTGCCATTTCAGACAGTGGGTATCAGCGGTTTGGAGTATAGTTTGACCAATTTTTGTCACTTCCTGGGTTATTTACGCACTACCATAAACGCTAACCAACAAAACACTAGCATCTGATCGCAGACTTCACGTCAACACTTGAATTGAATTGAACCCGTACTGTCATGACTGTGGATTAAATTGCCTTTGAGTCGTCAGCGATACAACTGTCTGTCAAAACTTGATGTTTCATCAAGTCCAAATGTTCAAGTATGACACTCAAATCATAATGTGTATCCTGTGCCATAATGTAGAGAATCTGTTGTCATTGAATCAAACCGCTTCCCGAATGATTCTGTCGCTGCTTTGTTCAGGGGTATTTACTATCAGCTGAAGCTCTGGCCTTGTGGGTTATTTGTACAGGTGACTTTAGTTGATTTCTCTTTTTCCCTGTACTTTTTCATACATCTTGGATGCAGTCTGATTTCATATGCATAAACTGAGAAATGCCATAAATTAATTTCACCACCTTGTTTACAGACAGATTAAATAAACCTATTCCAATCCAGTTACTTGTCAGTTTTCTTTGCTGTGTGTTGTTTAAGGGTTTATCTCACGATTTTTTTTTCTTCTTCTTTTTTCCCCAAAAAAGTTTAAAGTAGATAATGGTCATAGACTGTTTGCACATAAATTGGAAAGTGTTCATGGAAGACAAATTTGTTGTTTCATTGCTAAATTGCTCCTATAAAAATGTAAAAGTCAAACTTTTCTTGAATTTCGCATTAAAACAGTATGTCAGATTCTATTTTATTTCATTATTAATCTGTTAATCAGGGTTTCCGCGGGTCCTTAAAAAGTCTCAAGTCTTAAATTTAGTTGTATCAAATTTAAGGTCATAAAAAGTCATAAATGGAACAAGAAAGTCTTAATTATGATTTCAAGAGGTCGCACCACCTTGTTTACAGACAGATTAAATAAACCTATTCCAATCCAGTTACTTGTCAGTTTTCTTTGCTGTGTGTTGTTTAAGGGTTTATCTCACGATTTTTTTTTCTTCTTCTTTTTTCCCCAAAAAAGTTTAAAGTAGATAATGGTCATAGACTGTTTGCACATAAATTGGAAAGTGTTCATGGAAGACAAATTTGTTGTTTCATTGCTAAATTGCTCCTATAAAAATGTAAAAGTCAAACTTTTCTTGAATTTCGCATTAAAACAGTATGTCAGATTCTATTTTATTTCATTATTAATCTGTTAATCAGGGTTTCCGCGTCTTAAATTTAGTTGTATCAAATTTAAGGTCATAAAAATTCATAAATGGAACAAGAAAGTCTTAATTATGATTTCAAGAGGTCGTAAATTTGGGGACAAGAATTGACGATTCAATTTCAAAAGGCTATGAATCTATTGAATAAACACGAGCGCTGCACGTTTCAAAGTCCGCTGCTTTGTGTTCTGCTGTTACCGGGCAAACGGTTCTATTTCTGCCGCTTCAAAAGCGCCTCCTGCTGGCAGAGCTGCTGCTTTTGAGCGGACCAATGGGAAAATCAACCCATGTTTGTACGCTGCAAACACGCAGAGTTGTAAATGTGAACTGGTGGCATTATAAAAATATAAACAATTAAGAACGTGAAATATATTTAATTATTAATTGATTGATAATAGTTGTTTACATTAATAATTGATAGCTTTTCCTTACTTACAGATTTAATTAATTACATAAACCTTTATCATCTATAACATTAAACTTTATTTCATGTTTCCTCCTAAACCATATGTTTTTAGGTATCAAGATCAAAAGCACCCGGTGTTATTATATTTATAAACTTTTTTTTTTCTTTTTTTTTTAAATTATAACTGTACATTCAATTAGTTAATAAGACACAGTCAGGAAGCATAAGTTACCAATCCAATCAATATAAAAAAATGTATCTTTGCACTACAGAGGTGGCACAGAAGAACACAAAAGCGACATTTAGGTATACTTACAGACTGTTTAATGAGGCTCAAAGGTGGCATGAAGCATTTCAATTCATAATCTTATGTGATGAATAAGTTCTGAATATAGAAATATTAAATTATTTAAATAGGTGGCAGCAATCACGGTCTTTGTCACTGAATCATTCATTCAGTGGATTCATTCAGGAACAAAGCAAGTGACTGTTAAAAAAGATTAATTCAAAAATGATTATTATGTTGCGCTACGTTTATGTGTGTAGGCTATTGAATGAAGAAAACAGAAATCCCTTTAATTTCCCCAAAAATCTAACCAGTTGGAGCTGAAACATTTCCAGCCCTGGTTAGTGTAGCGAAACCATGGTTAATTTGTGGTTACCATGGATTAACTATAGTAACCATAGTCCCCCCCACCCCACCCCATTTTCTTAGCCTTCAAACCATTTTTGAGATGTGAAGGCAATGATCATTAAAGGGATAGTTCACCCAAACATGAAAATTTGATGTTTATCATGCATTAACTAGCATTAACAATGAACAATACATTTGTTATAGTATATTATGTAAAACGTTACAGTATAAATTGAGAAAAATACAACTGTTCATTGTTCGTTCACGTTAGCTCAGGTCCATTAAATAATATTAACCTAAAACTTTGGATTATAATAGTAAATGTTGCAGTTACTGTGAACAGAGATTAATAAATGCTTTACAGGTATTTTTCATTATTAGTTCATGTTAACTAATGTAGTTAACTAATGTTAACAAATGGAACCTTATTGTAAAGTGTCACAAACGTTACTATAAATTTAGAGGAGCGGAGGGGGGAAACAACATGCTCATGCACAAAAAATGGCGTTCTTTTTTTCAAAATTTTGAATATTTGCACACGTTTCTTCTAGGTGCACTTATGTTTATATTGTGTTTCTAAGATGTAATCAAATCTTAAAACCATGTGCTGCTTTCCAAACCGCTGGATGACAAACTGACACACAAACAGTAAAAGGTGTAGTATTTTATTCAGAAAAGCGAAATGAATGTAGACTACTTAGAAACAAGGGTGAGTGAAAGGTATATTTACAGTAAAGCAACATTTAAAGGCAATCAGACATCAGTAACAGATCACATTGTGTTAGCAAAAAAAACCCTTCAACTCCTACTTACCCAATTTATTTCCTCCTTACATTATATAAATGTGTTATACCTAACTACACTTCCAAGATCACGTCTGAGTGACTGGTGTTTGGAGCGGCTCCGCTGTTAATGATCAAACTAAAACGTGACGTCAGTGTCGCTAATAAAGTCTTATCGTGTCGTATAAACCATGCAGTTGGTCGTGATCGGATGCACATCTGAGATGAGTTTGGCAGCAGGCGCTAAGGTGACGTTTCACCAGGTTGGCGAAATTCGCGCATTTTCGCACTTCTTTTGGGGGGGAAACCATGATTTATAAAATTTCGCTGCATAGTATCGCTGCACGTGGTGAACGTTAAACATTTTTCAATGGTAACTTGTAAGTGACGGTGAAATGTTTTGGAATCTCCACTGAGAGTTTGAGTTGGCGTCGCTAACGTCTCAAGCGCTGGCCTCCATGTTGTCGGGACAGCCCTGCTGCAGCTGTACGACCACAGTCTCCACGGTAGCCTCCTCCTCGCTGTCGGTGGTGTCGCTGCGCTCTTCGTAGTCCGAGGACTCGGCGTCGGGACGGGACAGTGAGCCGGACATGGTGCCGAAGGAATGGGCGCTGGTGGAGGCCAGAGATCGCAGCAGGGGTGTGTTTTCCGACACTTCGTTCTCCTCGCCGCCGCTGTCACCAAACTCAGACTCGGAGTCAGAGTCGCCATCAGCCGGCACGACCTTCTGCTTGCACACGGGGCAGGTCTTCTTGGTTTTGGTCAGCCATGGGTCGACACACTTGCTGTGATACGCTGATGATTGGTGCAGAGAGAATTAATGCCACCCATCCTGACAAAGCTGGTTTATTACATGGTAATTATTTAAATGTATTAGTAATTCACTTCAATTCCACTAACTAAAATTAATTAAAAAGACATTATCACCATATATATATATAAATGTATTTTTTTTAAAGAAATATTGATAATTTGATTTAATATATGAATTGATCCAATTATTATTCGGCACTTTAATATCATGAGTTGTTTTTTCTTAAAATTTATAAAAAATCTTTCCCTACCATGCCTTATACATATAAACATACATCTAATATACAAATTGTTTTAATTATTATGTACTTTTATGTCCCGGGTTAATTTTTTCATTACATGTTTTACAAAAATTGTAATTAAATAAATCTTTGAACTATGAATTGATCCAATTATTATTCGGCACTTTAATATCATGAGTTGTTTTTTCTTAAAATTTATAAAAAATCTTTCCCTACCATGCCTTATACATATAAACATACATCTAATATACAAATTGTTTTAATTATTATTATGTACTTTTATGTCCCGGGTTAATTTTTTCATTACATGTTTTACAAAAATTGTAATTAAATAAATCTTTGAACTGATATATATATATTAGTGCTGTCAAACGATTAATCGTGATTAATCGCATCCAAAATAAAAGTTTTTGTTTACATAATATATATGTGTACTGTGTATATTTATTTTGTATATATAAATACACACACATGCATGTATATATTTTGAAAATATTTACATGTATATATTAATATAATTTATTTAAACTATATATTTAATATATAAACAACATTCTTCTGAAATATATACATGCTTGTTTGTGTATTTATATATACATAATAAATATACACAGAACACACACATATTATGCAAACAAAAACTTATTTTGGATGCAATTAATCATTTGATAGCACTAATATATATGTGTGTGTGTGTGTGTGTGTATGTATATGTGTCCCAGGGTTGATTTTGATGAAGTATTTTTAATAAAAAAATAAATACATATTTTTTTTTGTCACAAACTGACATGGAAGGTTTTTACGATGCCTTTATTTTATGTATTTATTCTTTTTGACTAATTTTACTTATTTAGTCATGTGGTTACATTTGCAACAAATGCTCTTGGTTAAATGCTTCCTTCGCATCACAGAAAATAATTTAGTTAAACGTTTGTTCATAAAAAAAAAAATATATATATTGTGTGCTGATAGTAGCTTCCGATATTTTTTACATAATTTTCTTTGGTTGTAAGCAACACAGACACTGTTGATAGCACTTGTTTTGAATCTGAAACATGCCACTGATTTAACGGTGAAATGTTTCAAGCTGCAAATTAATTCCCCAGTTGTATCATTTGCTGATCAAGCGCCAGAACGAGACAGGAACTCACCGTGTGAGCAGGGAAGAACCCGCAGCTTGTCGCCCTCCTCATACTCATCCAAACAAATGGCACACACATCGTACGAATCACCTGGGAGGAACGAAGAAATAATTAACTGTACAGGTCTATAAATGACAGTTTTACCTCATTTTACATCAATGTCTTTGATAGAAGGCTTTCTGATTTTCACACTTGCAGCACTTGATTGATAAGCGTGCAGCTTCTGGGTTTCGGGGATGAAGGAAAGCATTCCAGGCTCAATAAGTCCAGGAATTCGTCCTGCCCTCCCTTTAAATTCCTCAGGCTTTTTTCAGGTTTCTTTCCACCAATGAAGGAGCCGCTCCGCTGATGCTCGGTGTTTATATAAGCGGTAAACGAACACAAACGGCCGTGGCTGCATGTGACCGTACATGGAGAAGCTCGTATCCGTCACTGCAGGATGCCTCCGACTCAGTGTTTGGTTGAAGAGTTCACGGAGACGGCAGGTCTGGTCGTTTGCAACAGAAACAACTCAACTCTTTGTGAAGAATTTGGACCTTTTGGACCAAATTCTTCATTCGTTCTAAACTGGTGATATTATTGGTTTAAGGAAAAGCCTGTATCTACTGGCTTACATGTTTGGAAGGCACTTCATAATATAGTTTACCATTACCATGTTTAAACTGCTATCCAATATTAGTAAAATATTTGCGCTGATTTTTTTGGCAATAGAAAACGAACCAAAATTGTATTGTTTTTTCTTCTTCAGATTTTAGTATAATCATCGTTTTTCCCTCATGATTACATCAAGTAGACTAGCGATTCGCAATGATCGTAGTAGACGTATCCAATATTCATGATATAATTGCATTCATTTTTTTTTGGCAACAGAAAATTAACCAAAATTGTTTCAATTTTTTTTAACAATTTTATTATATTACGTTTTTTTCCCTGCACCATTAATGTTCCTCAAGATCACATCAAGTAGACTTGAAATAGTGATTCGCAAATGTTTTGATTTTGCAAATATTTGTGATATATTCGCACAGATGTTTTGGCAATAGAAAATTAATCAACATTGAGGGTATTGTGTTTGTTGAGATTTTACTATGATTAGTTTTCCTCCCATTAAGTTCTCAAGATCACGTTAAGACTAATGATTTGTTTTTGAATTTGCTAATTCATTACACATATTCAATATTCGTAATATATTTGCAATCACCTGTTGGCAATAGAAAATAAACCAACATTAAAATAAATATTTTTATTTATTTTTAGATTTTACTATAAATAGTTTTTTTTTTTACCCACCATTAAGTTTCCTGAAGATCACTTTAAGTAGACTAGCAATTCACAAAGTGTTTTTGAATTTGCTAATTTGTTAGACATATTCGATATTCGAGATGTATTTGCAGAGTTTGCGTATCTGATTCACTTCAGCCTGATTCACAGATTTATAAGTCTGATTCATCAATTCAAATATGTATTATACAAATTTATATGAATGAAAATGAATATTTATTATTTAAATACATTTTTTTTTGTGAACGAATATGCAAAACATGTAATATTTTAAACTTGTTTTCAATGTTTAATACTGATATTAACTATCTTACCGTTTAATTTCTTGCTTAAGCGTTTTGTATTTCTACTCAACAACATTGTTTATACGGAATAAAAATGTTTCCTCTATCCTTAAAAAACAATATATAATAATAAAGAATCTTTAAAAATATTATTTTAATAAATTAGTGTTATAACAGTATTTTTATATGATCTATCTCTCAAAGGTGATATATTAAAATGCTTGGTCTCTCCATTACATAGTTAGAATAAAGCAATAAACTCCGCTCCACATCGTGCCTAACAACGCCCCTTAGCTGTTATAAAATCACTGTAAACCACGGCTTCACGAGGCTTATTGCTTTTATAAAACGGTTATTCCATATATGTAGTAAGGTTTCACAAAAAAAACCCAGCAAATAAAGTGTAATGATATTAATAAAAACATTATTCTTCCATAATTTGCTAATTTGTTAGACATATTCGATATTCGAGATGTATTTGCAGAGTTTGCGTATCTGATTCACTTCAGCCTGATTCACAGATTTATAAGTCTGATTCATCAATTCAAATATGTATTATACAAATTTATATGAATGAAAATGAATATTTATTATTTAAATACATTTTTTTTTGTGAACGAATATGCAAAACATGTAATATTTTAAACTTGTTTTCAATGTTTAATACTGATATTAACTATCTTACCGTTTAATTTCTTGCTTAAGCGTTTTGTATTTCTACTCAACAACATTGTTTATACGGAATAAAAATGTTTCCTCTATCCTTAAAAAACAATATATAATAATAAAGAATCTTTAAAAATATTATTTTAATAAATTAGTGTTATAACAGTATTTTTATATGATCTATCTCTCAAAGGTGATATATTAAAATGCTTGGTCTCTCCATTACATAGTTAGAATAAAGCAATAAACTCCGCTCCACATCGTGCCTAACAACGCCCCTTAGCTGTTATAAAATCACTGTAAACCACGGCTTCACGAGGCTTATTGCTTTTATAAAACGGTTATTCCATATATGTAGTAAGGTTTCACAAAAAAAACCCAGCAAATAAAGTGTAATGATATTAATAAAAACATTATTCTTCCATCAAACAATGTAGTTCCTCAGAAACAGTTGTGGTTCCAACAAAATGTTTGCCGAGCTACACACAGAAGTAAACAAAGGTGTGTGTTTGTAGAGTAATTTACAACAGCTTCGAACGCGGCTCAGCCAATCAGAATCAAGGACCGGAACTATCTGTTTTATAAATAGTATGAGACGTCTATATATGAGAGTTTAAATCTCAAGGTCTGTATCCCTGAGATGTTTCTATCAGCCTGCAGAGATGTTTTCTGGTGTGTGTCGTATAACGGCGGTGACAGCAGCTGTTTGTTCTGAGACTGCGGTCCAGCTCACTGTCTCGCCTGGTCAGTGAGGCAGACTGCAGCGGCTGGCAGAACAGATGAATCAGCACAGCGGCCGGATGAAGAAAACCAACGAGTCAGCAGAGGCCATGAGCGGGAAGCAGAGCAGGTAAACATCAGGGTGAAACGCACACGTTTGCTGGACTGGGATTCAAAAGCCTCTAATGTCAATGCAGATGAAACAACTGCTTGTGTTAAGTATGTTATGGGGTAAAATGTGTCAGTGGTTTAATCTAGCAAACGGCAGGTTTTGTAACACATTTAGAAAGGACTCACCATATACATGCTTTGGAGTAAGTTGCACCATCAGCTCAAAATCCTCTAAATGCTGATTTGCTAATATTCTGAAAATTAAAAATTTCCTGGCTGATTTATGAAAATGTAAATAATGTGCTGCAATTCATGCAGTATTTAGTATATTTACTGGGAATTTCCTTTCGGCAAAGAATGGGTGTATTTAAATACGCATAGGTCCCTACTAGACAGTAGGCACCAAACAGTGCGAACAGAGTAGTATGTCCGAATTCACAGGATGACCTCCCTGATAGCACACATACATCTCGGAGATATCTATTTGATGTCTGCATTTACATCTGCAAGACGTATTTTTTAGTGTTTGCTCATCTGCAATACGTCTATAGGACATTTCCTATCAGATGTCAAATAGACGTCTATTAGATGTCTTTAAGATGTTTATGATTTAGAATGTATGTAAAACTGACATCTGAAAGACGTCTGTTAGATGTTTGTCCACAGCAGATGCTTTCCAGATCAAGATATCTTTAACAGACATCTTGCAGACGTACATGTGCTATCTGGGCTACTACTTATGCTGAGGTTCTTCAGTGCACAGACACTTTACTATTCCATGAGGCCACAAAAGAGAATTTCACTGGAGCGATTAAAGTGAAAATGTCCAGTACACAACAGAGCCTACTGGATAGAATACTGTATCCCACAATGCAATGCACTTCAGTGATAAGGTCACGTGACAACTACTGATTGAAACGACTATCGTTGCAAAACGTGTACCGATGAATTGTAGGCCGCATGTAGTGTTACACAGTATTTAGTAAATTGTAAACTAGTATCATATGATCACTTTTTATGTAGTAAACTGTAAATATGATTAAACTACAAAATTAGTTTGGTTGTGCTTTATTTAGATCTCCAACTAGCACCACAATTAATAAACGTTATATACTATGTAAATAATATTAATTAAATATGATGTAAAGACAAAAAATTAAGTTCTCCACTCGGGGTGTCACAATATAAGGGTAACTGATATATAAAAAATTAAATACTGATACTGTTAATACTACACATTAAACAATAATATCAGATGAATATACTCCAACACAGTAGGTGGCGCTATTGCACTTTATCTTTGATGCCACCCATCGTAACAAAAATGAAAGACGATGCAATATCTATTACGGTCACAAAAAATACACATCAGATAAGATTAAAGTTGAAAGCAAGAGACTCTTTCGCAGCCGAAAAAACTTTGCTAGCCAATGTGCGAGTTTTTTTTATATTCCGTAAAAAAGAAGGGTGTCCGTTCACACTTGATGATAACTATAACAATAACTATAAAGTTTTTAAAATTGTTCTAATTCTATATGAACAAAGACACATCACAATTATAACGATAACGACAGAGGAACGATATGTTCAGAACGATTTTTCCAGCAGATGAACGATTAAAACACTGACAGCCAATCAGAATCCATCCTGCTTTAAAGCGCTTGAGCATTTAAAGCGGCAGATGACAAAACTGCAGTGCGTGCTTATAATAAACAGTGTTATCGTGTGTTGGTGTGGACGCTAATATAGTTAACGTTATCGTTCTTGGTGTGAATGGGGCTATAAAGCGGCAGACGACAAAACTATCGACTGTTGGAGTGGACGTTAATATAGCTATCGTTATAGTTACTGTTTTAGTTACCTTAACGGTTATCGTTCTTGGTGTGAACGTGGCTTTAAAGCGGCAGACGACAAAACTATCGACCGTTGGAGTGGACGTTAATATAGCTATCGTTATAGTTACTGTTTTAGTTACCTTAACGGTTATCGTTCTTGGTGTGAACGGGGCTTTAAAGCGGCAGACAACAAAACTATCGACCGTTGGAGTGGACGTTAATATAGCTATCGTTATAGTTACTGTTTTAGTTA
>NW_015505601.1:435599-452839 GCF_001515645.1 Sinocyclocheilus grahami | reverse complement strand
GCGCGTATATGTCACTCATTGTTTACACAGTGCACAGTCATTGTAGGTACGACAGCTAATCAAAATGGTACTTACTTGCGCTTATCCGAATTGTTCAAACCGACTTAAAACTAAAAGATTACGTTCTCTTGCGCGAACTCATTCGGGAGTGGTGACTTTCCACGTATTCCCAACTTCTGAGCCTGCTCGCCTGAATTTATGGTTGATTGCTCTTTGGCTGGATATCAACACACCCATTAACGTAAACTATGCCGAGCTCATACACACCTCACGCACCGGATGCCGTGCCCGCGCCCAAAGACAGTTGGACATAGTGGTGTATTAGAGGTAAAATAAATACTGTTCGGTTTCTGGCACGGTTTCTGTTGCCATTGCCATGCATTATATGACTGATAGACTGCAACGGCTGGAGTTAAAAATCATCAAATGTGTTCTACTGAAGAAACAAAGTCACCTACATCTTGGATGCCCGGGGGGTCAGCAGATAAACATCACATTTTCATTTTTGGGTGAACTATCCCTTTAAACTTTTTGTTTTTGTGAAGACCTGTATCTGAACTGTAAATCAAGCTTTTTACAATCATTTTACAGTTTAGTGTTACCATAGGTACTGCCCTTCCCTGCTTATATAGTATTAATTTGATTTGTGCAGGTCTTAAAAAAGGTTTTAATTTGAGCTTAAAAATCCTGCAGAAAGCCTGGTTAATGAACAACACCGAAACTGTTGAAAGAACTTTTCCAAAAAGTGGAAAAATGGTCAAACTGAAAGTTTTACTTTTTTGGTGTAAAAAAAAAAAGTCAAAAATATGGCTGAGGATTATTGCACAAAAATGTAAAATGTTGAAAAAAAACAACAAATTGATTTGTTTTTATTTAGGCTTGCAAAGGAGCGAAGAATTTCTGGTAAATTTAAAAATGTTGAAAACACTTTACTATAAGGTTCATTAGTTAATGTTGATTAATGCATTAACTAGCATTAACAATGAACAATACATTTGTTATAGTATATTATGTAAAACGTTACAGTATAAATTGAGAAAAATACAACTGTTCATTGTTCGTTCACGTTAGCTCAGGTCCATTAAATAATATTAACCTAAAACTTTGGATTATAATAGTAAATGTTGCAGTTACTGTGAACAGAGATTAATAAATGCTTTACAGGTATTTTTCATTATTAGTTCATGTTAACTAATGTAGTTAACTAATGTTAACAAATGGAACCTTATTGTAAAGTGTCACAAACGTTACTATAAATTTAGAGGAGCGGAGGGGGGAAACAACATGCTCATGCACAAAAAATGGCGTTCTTTTTTTCAAAATTTTGAATATTTGCACACGTTTCTTCTAGGTGCACTTATGTTTATATTGTGTTTCTAAGATGTAATCAAATCTTAAAACCATGTGCTGCTTTCCAAACCGCTGGATGACAAACTGACACACAAACAGTAAAAGGTGTAGTATTTTATTCAGAAAAGCGAAATGAATGTAGACTACTTAGAAACAAGGGTGAGTGAAAGGTATATTTACAGTAAAGCAACATTTAAAGGCAATCAGACATCAGTAACAGATCACATTGTGTTAGCAAAAAAAACCCTTCAACTCCTACTTACCCAATTTATTTCCTCCTTACATTATATAAATGTGTTATACCTAACTACACTTCCAAGATCACGTCTGAGTGACTGGTGTTTGGAGCGGCTCCGCTGTTAATGATCAAACTAAAACGTGACGTCAGTGTCGCTAATAAAGTCTTATCGTGTCGTATAAACCATGCAGTTGGTCGTGATCGGATGCACATCTGAGATGAGTTTGGCAGCAGGCGCTAAGGTGACGTTTCACCAGGTTGGCGAAATTCGCGCATTTTCGCACTTCTTTTGGGGGGGAAACCATGATTTATAAAATTTCGCTGCATAGTATCGCTGCACGTGGTGAACGTTAAACATTTTTCAATGGTAACTTGTAAGTGACGGTGAAATGTTTTGGAATCTCCACTGAGAGTTTGAGTTGGCGTCGCTAACGTCTCAAGCGCTGGCCTCCATGTTGTCGGGACAGCCCTGCTGCAGCTGTACGACCACAGTCTCCACGGTAGCCTCCTCCTCGCTGTCGGTGGTGTCGCTGCGCTCTTCGTAGTCCGAGGACTCGGCGTCGGGACGGGACAGTGAGCCGGACATGGTGCCGAAGGAATGGGCGCTGGTGGAGGCCAGAGATCGCAGCAGGGGTGTGTTTTCCGACACTTCGTTCTCCTCGCCGCCGCTGTCACCAAACTCAGACTCGGAGTCAGAGTCGCCATCAGCCGGCACGACCTTCTGCTTGCACACGGGGCAGGTCTTCTTGGTTTTGGTCAGCCATGGGTCGACACACTTGCTGTGATAGGCTGATGATTGGTGCAGAGAGAATTAATGCCACCCATCCTGACAAAGCTGGTTTATTACATGGTAATTATTTAAATGTATTAGTAATTCACTTCAATTCCACTAACTAAAATTAATTAAAAAGACATTATCACCATATATATATATAAATGTATTTTTTTTAAAGAAATATTGATAATTTGATTTAATATATGAATTGATCCAATTATTATTCGGCACTTTAATATCATGAGTTGTTTTTTCTTAAAATTTATAAAAAATCTTTCCCTACCATGCCTTATACATATAAACATACATCTAATATACAAATTGTTTTAATTATTATTATGTACTTTTATGTCCCGGGTTAATTTTTTCATTACATGTTTTACAAAAATTGTAATTAAATAAATCTTTGAACTGATATATATATTAGTGCTGTCAAACGATTAATCGTGATTAATCGCATCCAAAATAAAAGTTTTTGTTTACATAATATATATGTGTACTGTGTATATTTATTTTGTATATATAAATACACACACATGCATGTATATATTTTGAAAATATTTACATGTATATATTAATATAATTTATTTAAACTATATATTTAATATATAAACAACATTCTTCTGAAATATATACATGCTTGTTTGTGTATTTATATATACATAATAAATATACACAGAACACACACATATTATGCAAACAAAAACTTATTTTGGATGCAATTAATCATTTGATAGCACTAATATATATGTGTGTGTGTGTGTGTGTGTATGTATATGTGTCCCAGGGTTGATTTTGATGAAGTATTTTTAATAAAAAAATAAATACATATTTTTTTTTGTCACAAACTGACATGGAAGGTTTTTACGATGCCTTTATTTTATGTATTTATTCTTTTTGACTAATTTTACTTATTTAGTCATGTGGTTACATTTGCAACAAATGCTCTTGGTTAAATGCTTCCTTCGCATCACAGAAAATAATTTAGTTAAACGTTTGTTCATAAAAAAAAAAATATATATATTGTGTGCTGATAGTAGCTTCCGATATTTTTTACATAATTTTCTTTGGTTGTAAGCAACACAGACACTGTTGATAGCACTTGTTTTGAATCTGAAACATGCCACTGATTTAACGGTGAAATGTTTCAAGCTGCAAATTAATTCCCCAGTTGTATCATTTGCTGATCAAGCGCCAGAACGAGACAGGAACTCACCGTGTGAGCAGGGAAGAACCCGCAGCTTGTCGCCCTCCTCATACTCATCCAAACAAATGGCACACACATCGTACGAATCACCTGGGAGGAACGAAGAAATAATTAACTGTACAGGTCTATAAATGACAGTTTTACCTCATTTTACATCAATGTCTTTGATAGAAGGCTTTCTGATTTTCACACTTGCAGCACTTGATTGATAAGCGTGCAGCTTCTGGGTTTCGGGGATGAAGGAAAGCATTCCAGGCTCAATAAGTCCAGGAATTCGTCCTGCCCTCCCTTTAAATTCCTCAGGCTTTTTTCAGGTTTCTTTCCACCAATGAAGGAGCCGCTCCGCTGATGCTCGGTGTTTATATAAGCGGTAAACGAACACAAACGGCCGTGGCTGCATGTGACCGTACATGGAGAAGCTCGTATCCGTCACTGCAGGATGCCTCCGACTCAGTGTTTGGTTGAAGAGTTCACGGAGACGGCAGGTCTGGTCGTTTGCAACAGAAACAACTCAACTCTTTGTGAAGAATTTGGACCTTTTGGACCAAATTCTTCATTCGTTCTAAACTGGTGATATTATTGGTTTAAGGAAAAGCCTGTATCTACTGGCTTACATGTTTGGAAGGCACTTCATAATATAGTTTACCATTACCATGTTTAAACTGCTATCCAATATTAGTAAAATATTTGCGCTGATTTTTTTGGCAATAGAAAACGAACCAAAATTGTATTGTTTTTTCTTCTTCAGATTTTAGTATAATCATCGTTTTTCCCTCATGATTACATCAAGTAGACTAGCGATTCGCAATGATCGTAGTAGACGTATCCAATATTCATGATATAATTGCATTCATTTTTTTTTGGCAACAGAAAATTAACCAAAATTGTTTCAATTTTTTTTAACAATTTTATTATATTACGTTTTTTTCCCTGCACCATTAATGTTCCTCAAGATCACATCAAGTAGACTTGAAATAGTGATTCGCAAATGTTTTGATTTTGCAAATATTTGTGATATATTCGCACAGATGTTTTGGCAATAGAAAATTAATCAACATTGAGGGTATTGTGTTTGTTGAGATTTTACTATGATTAGTTTTCCTCCCATTAAGTTCTCAAGATCACGTTAAGACTAATGATTTGTTTTTGAATTTGCTAATTCATTACACATATTCAATATTCGTAATATATTTGCAATCACCTGTTGGCAATAGAAAATAAACCAACATTAAAATAAATATTTTTATTTATTTTTAGATTTTACTATAAATAGTTTTTTTTTTTACCCACCATTAAGTTTCCTGAAGATCACTTTAAGTAGACTAGCAATTCACAAAGTGTTTTTGAATTTGCTAATTTGTTAGACATATTCGATATTCGAGATGTATTTGCAGAGTTTGCGTATCTGATTCACTTCAGCCTGATTCACAGATTTATAAGTCTGATTCATCAATTCAAATATGTATTATACAAATTTATATGAATGAAAATGAATATTTATTATTTAAATACATTTTTTTTTGTGAACGAATATGCAAAACATGTAATATTTTAAACTTGTTTTCAATGTTTAATACTGATATTAACTATCTTACCGTTTAATTTCTTGCTTAAGCGTTTTGTATTTCTACTCAACAACATTGTTTATACGGAATAAAAATGTTTCCTCTATCCTTAAAAAACAATATATAATAATAAAGAATCTTTAAAAATATTATTTTAATAAATTAGTGTTATAACAGTATTTTTATATGATCTATCTCTCAAAGGTGATATATTAAAATGCTTGGTCTCTCCATTACATAGTTAGAATAAAGCAATAAACTCCGCTCCACATCGTGCCTAACAACGCCCCTTAGCTGTTATAAAATCACTGTAAACCACGGCTTCACGAGGCTTATTGCTTTTATAAAACGGTTATTCCATATATGTAGTAAGGTTTCACAAAAAAAACCCAGCAAATAAAGTGTAATGATATTAATATAAACATTATTCTTCCATCAAACAATGTAGTTCCTCAGAAACAGTTGTGGTTCCAACAAAGTGTTTGCCGAGCTACACACAGAAGTAAACAAAGGTGTGTGTTTGTAGAGTAATTTACAACAGCTTCGAACGCGGCTCAGCCAATCAGAATCAAGGACCGGAACTATCTGTTTTATAAATAGTATGAGACGTCTATATATAAGAGTTTAAATCTCAAGGTCTGTATCCCTGAGATGTTTCTATCAGCCTGCAGAGATGTTTTCTGGTGTGTGTCGTATAACGGCGGTGACAGCAGCTGTTTGTTCTGAGACTGCGGTCCAGCTCACTGTCTCGCCTGGTCAGTGAGGCAGACTGCAGCGGCTGGCAGAACAGATGAATCAGCACAGCGGCCGGATGAAGAAAACCAACGAGTCAGCAGAGGCCATGAGCGGGAAGCAGAGCAGGTAAACATCAGGGTGAAACGCACACGTTTGCTGGACTGGGATTCAAAAGCCTCTAATGTCAATGCAGATGAAACAACTGCTTGTGTTAAGTATGTTATGGGGTAAAATGTGTCAGTGGTTTAATCTAGCAAACGGCAGGTTTTGTAACACATTTAGAAAGGACTCACCATATACATGCTTTGGAGTAAGTTGCACCATCAGCTCAAAATCCTCTAAATGCTGATTTGCTAATATTCTGAAAATTAAAAATTTCCTGGCTGATTTATGAAAATGTAAATAATGTGCTGCAATTCATGCAGTATTTAGTGTATTTACTGGGAATTTCCTTTCGGCAAAGAATGGGTGTATTTAAATACACATAGGTCCCTACTAGACAGTAGGCACCAAACAGTGTGAACAGAGTAGTATGTCCCAATTCACAGGATGACCTCCCTGATAGCACACATACATCTCGGAGACATCTATTTGATGTCTGCATTTACATCTGCAAGACGTATTTTTTAGTGTTTGCTCATCTGCAATACGTCTATAGGACATTTCCTATCAGATGTCAAATAGACGTCTATTAGATGTCTTTAAGATGTTTATGATTTAGAATGTATGTAAAACTGACATCTGAAAGACGTCTGTTAGATGTTTGTCCACAGCAGATGCTTTCCAGATCAAGATATCTTTAACAGACATCTTGCAGACGTACATGTGCTATCTGGGCTACTACTTATGCTGAGGTTCTTCAGTGCACAGACACTTTACTATTCCATGAGGCCACAAAAGAGAATTTCACTGGAGCGATTAAAGTGAAAATGTCCAGTACACAACAGAGCCTACTGGATAGAATACTGTATCCCACAATGCAATGCACTTCAGTGATAAGGTCACGTGACAACTACTGATTGAAACGACTATCGTTGCAAAACGTGTACCGATGAATTGTAGGCCGCATGTAGTGTTACACAGTATTTAGTAAATTGTAAACTAGTATCATATGATCACTTTTTATGTAGTAAACTGTAAATATGATTAAACTACAAAATTAGTTTGCTTGTGATTTATATAGATCTCCAACTAGCACCACAATTAATAAAGGTTATATACTATGTAAATAATATTAATTAAATATGATGTAAAGACAAAAATTTTTATATCTTAAGTTCTCCACTCGGGGTGTCACAATATAAGGGTAACTGATATATAAAAAATTAAATACTGATACTGTTAATACTACACATTAAACAATAATATCAGATGAATATACTCCAACACAGTAGGTGGCGCTATTGCACTTTATCTTTGATGCCACCCATCGTAACAAAAATGAAAGACGATGCAATATCTATTACGGTCACAAAAAATACACATCAGATAAGATTAAAGTTGAAAGCAAGAGACTCTTTCGCAGCCGAAAAAACTTTGCTAGCCAATGTGCGAGTTTTTTTTATATTCCGTAAAAAAGAAGGGTGTCCGTTCACACTTGATGATAACTATAACAATAACTATAAAGTTTTTAAAATTGTTCTAATTCTATATGAACAAAGACACATCACAATTATAACGATAACGACAGAGGAACGATATGTTCAGAACGATTTTTCCAGCAGATGAACGATTAAAACACTGACAGCCAATCAGAATCCATCCTGCTTTAAAGCGCTTGAGCATTTAAAGCGGCAGATGACAAAACTGCAGTGCGTGCTTATAATAAACAGTGTTATCGTGTATTTACTGGGAATTTCCTTTCGGCAAAGAATGGGTGTATTTAAATACACATAGGTCCCTACTAGACAGTAGGCACCAAACAGTGTGAACAGAGTAGTATGTCCCAATTCACAGGATGACCTCCCTGATAGCACACATACATCTCGGAGACATCTATTTGATGTCTGCATTTACATCTGCAAGACGTATTTTTTAGTGTTTGCTCATCTGCAATACGTCTATAGGACATTTCCTATCAGATGTCAAATAGACGTCTATTAGATGTCTTTAAGATGTTTATGATTTAGAATGTATGTAAAACTGACATCTGAAAGACGTCTGTTAGATGTTTGTCCACAGCAGATGCTTTCCAGATCAAGATATCTTTAACAGACATCTTGCAGACGTACATGTGCTATCTGGGCTACTACTTATGCTGAGGTTCTTCAGTGCACAGACACTTTACTATTCCATGAGGCCACAAAAGAGAATTTCACTGGAGCGATTAAAGTGAAAATGTCCAGTACACAACAGAGCCTACTGGATAGAATACTGTATCCCACAATGCAATGCACTTCAGTGATAAGGTCACGTGACAACTACTGATTGAAACGACTATCGTTGCAAAACGTGTACCGATGAATTGTAGGCCGCATGTAGTGTTACACAGTATTTAGTAAATTGTAAACTAGTATCATATGATCACTTTTTATGTAGTAAACTGTAAATATGATTAAACTACAAAATTAGTTTGGTTGTGCTTTATTTAGATCTCCAACTAGCACCACAATTAATAAACGTTATATACTATGTAAATAATATTAATTAAATATGATGTAAAGACAAAAAATTAAGTTCTCCACTCGGGGTGTCACAATATAAGGGTAACTGATATATAAAAAATTAAATACTGATACTGTTAATACTACACATTAAACAATAATATCAGATGAATATACTTCAACACAGTAGGTGGCGCTATTGCACTTTATCTCTGATGCCACCCATCGTAACAAAAATGAAAAGACGATGCAATATCTATTACGGTCACAAAAAATACACATCAGATAAGATTAAAGTTGAAAGCAAGAGACTCTTTCGCAGCCGAAAAAACTTTGCTAGCCAATGTGCGAGTTTTTTTTATATTCCGTAAAAAAGAAGGATGTCCGTTCACACTTGATGATAACTATAACAATAACTATAAAGTTTTTAAAATTGTTCTAATTCTATATGAACAAAGACACATCACAATTATAACGATAACGTCAGAGGAACGATATGTTCAGAACGATTTTTCCAGCAGATGAACGATTAAAACACTGACAGCCAATCAGAATCCATCCTGCTTTAAAGCGCTTGAGCATTTAAAGCGGCAGATGACAAAACTGCAGTTCGTGCTTATAATAAACAGTGTTATCGTGTGTTGGTGTGGACGCTAATATAGTTAACGTTATCGTTCTTGGTGTGAATGGGGCTATAAAGCGGCAGACGACAAAACTATCGACTGTTGGAGTGGACGTTAATATAGCTATCGTTATAGTTACTGTTTTAGTTACCTTAACGGTTATCGTTCTTGGTGTGAACGGGGCTTTAAAGCGGCAGACGACAAAACTATCGACTGTTGGAGGGGACGTTAATATAGCTATCGTTATAGTTACTGTTTTAGTTACCTTAACGGTTATCGTTCTTGGTGTGAACGGGGCTTTAAAGCGGCAGACGACAAAACTATCGACTGTTGGAGGGGACGTTAATATAGCTATCGTTATAGTTACTGTTTTAGTTACCTTAACGGTTATCGTTCTTGGTGTGAACGGGGCTTTAAAGCGGCAGACGACAAAACTATCGACTGTTGGAGGGGACGTTAATATAGCTATCGTTATAGTTACTGTTTTAGTTACCTTAACGGTTATCGTTCTTGGTGTGAACGGGGCTTTAAAGCGGCAGACGACAAAACTACCGACCGTGGGAGTGGACGTTAATATAGCTATCGTTATAGTTACTGTTTTAGTTACCTTAACGGTTATCGTTCTTGGTGTGAACGTGGCTTTAAAGCGGCAGACGACAAAACTATCGACCGTTGGAGTGGACGTTAATATAGCTATCGTTATAGTTATTGTTTTAGTTATCTTAACGGTTATCATTCTTGGTGTGAACGGGGCTTTAAAGCGGCAGACAACAAAACTATCGACCGTTGGAGTGGACGTTAATATAGCTATCGTTATAGTTACTGTTTTAGTTATCTTAACGGTTATCATTCTTGGTGTGAACGGGGCTTTAAAGCGGCAGACAACAAAACTGCAGTGCACACTTATAATAAACAAAACGTTACTGTGCATTGGTGTGGACGCTAATCGTTATAATTATCGTTATAGTTATCGTTCTTGGTATGAGTTGAAATTTACACACCTCAGTCTGCAGGAAGTGCTGATTAACAGTTCCTTTGAAGTGTTTGAACAGATACGGTCATAAATTACAAACATAGTTATGAATTTCACTAATAGCGTTCTTTTTCTTTTTTGTTTTATTTCTATAGATGTTGCGATAATATTGTTATCATGAATTCTATTGGCCAGGATAAACTTGTAGTGAAATTTTGATATCCTGACAGCTCTATTCTCCACTATAGCTGCCTCGCTCATGTCCACATGTTTTGCATAAAGAAAATAAAGCCCATTTCTGAACCAATTTTAAGTATTTTCCAATTTACCAATTTACCAATTTTCCTGGTAGCATTTACTTGTTGCTGATAAATTATCCATATGTCGTCTGGTAAATATGTACGATGGAAACAATTACAAATGACCTTCACGCTGATATGACTCTCATTTGCTCTGAATATCTGAAGTGTAAAAGACGAATCGGACACGTTCTGCTGCCGACGGCCCGCTGTACACCTTTCATCGGTTTAATGTTTGAAAGAGAATACATGAACACAGGTGTCTGTAACCAGACCGCACACTTTCCTTATACTCTGTGAACGTGACGTCTGACACCTTCTTAAGGAGGAACGTCTGCTTTCACATTCACAGCCGAACGCATTTCTAATGCTGGCACTATGAGCAAGCTGAACAGGATGCTCATTCATGCAGGCACACAGTGAATGGTCAATGGTCACGGTGTTGATTTGGTTGTAAAATGGCTTGATGATTCACTACGAGGAGGTGGAAACGCCGAGAGCTACAGCGTTGGAGGGGAATTCAAAAATATATCCAAAGTATATAGTGTTCTGCGTACTAGAGAAGTGCTGCAATATTTCTGGTACATACAGGAACTATGTAATAAGTGGAAGCGCATACAAAAACAATGAATTTTCCCACAAGACACAAATCAGATGGCCATTTTAAGTGAATTTGATTGGGGTCTTTGACATTTAAGTTCAATAAACATTGACATTTTACAACTGACGTTAACGTTTTACAACTTTGATTTTTTTTGTTTTTTACAAAGTTGATTTGTTTTTAAAATCACCCATTTTTTTATTATATATATATATATATATATATTTCAGTATTTATGTATTTGCTTTGAAATGGCTTTTTATAGTTTCCAGAGGAACTATGAATTGATTGTAGCTAAATGAATTTAAATTGGACCATCTAAAAGAACTGATTTGCGGACATGAATCAAACATGTTAAATCTTGTTAATGATGTTTAAATCAGATTCTAGAACTATTAAAATCTCTCACTCTGGTGAGCCGGGACAATTTAATGGTCAAACAAATAGTGAATAAAAAATCTTTGCAATCATTTTACACTACTGTCAAAGCTCCGTGGGGTTGGTTTCTTAATGTTTCTGAAAAAAGTCTCTTCTGCTCACCAAGGATGCATTGATTTGATCAGTAATGCAGGAAAATCAGTAATATTGTGAAATATTATTATAAATTTAAAGAACTGTTTTCTATGTGAATGTATTGTAAAATGTAATATATTCCTGTGATCAAAGCTGAATTTTCAACATCATTACGCCAGTCTTCAGTGTCACATGATTCTTCAGAAATCATTGAAAACAGTTGAGCTGCTTCATATTTTTGTGGAAACTGATATTTTTTCCCAGGATCCTTTGTTGGATAGAAAGGTCAGAAGAATAGCATTTATTTGAAATAGTTTTTTTTTTCTTTTCCGTCACTTATGACTAATTTAATGAGTTATTGCTGAATAAAAGTATTAATTGTTCTTCAAAAAAATGTAATAAAAATCTTAAACTTTTCGTATGATATATTTTAAGTATTTGAATGCTGAACCACAATATATTCCAAGTGTCAGATCTTATTGAAGACGTGTCTTACCTTTCTTATACTTGTGAATTGGGAGTTTCTTCAGCTGGTCCTTGCGTAAGCGACTTCTCCTGGCTCTATGTCTGTCCTGAACAAACTTTGTGATCTGAGATTGAAAAGGTGTAAACAACTCAGTCAAGGCTAATATATTTGGTTGTTTGCTCATATTTTTTTAATGACACACAATCATGACTCACCATGAAAACTACAATGAGGATGAGGCAGATTCCAACAATGATGAGGAATGGGATCAGATAATATTCCAGAGGCAAACTGAAGTCCGGCATGAGAATCACATGACCACTGAAAACACGAAGCAAGCCTGTGAGTGTGATGCTTTTATACGACAGGACTTATAAACAGACTTTAATACTTAAAACTCATGTATGCATTATTTGTATTAAATACATATATATTTTATTATATATAATTAAATAAATAAACATTTTAATTTAAGTCAGTAATGTTGGTGTGAAAAACGGTTTGTGAATATTTTATTTTTTCAGACTTTGTGTGAACAGCAGACTTTTTATAGTATCATATGACTCTTGCAGCGCCAGCGCAGCTGAATGCATCAGATGTTTCTGTTAAGTAACCATCTGAACAGTGAAGTATTCAGCAGTGAAATCAGAGCCCTCACCCTTTCCCATAGAAGTAATCCTCTTTGAGAGAGTTGGCCGCTTCTTCACCAATAAACACTGAAGGAATGTCTATCTGCTTCAGAATATCCACTGCAAAAAAACAAAATAATTATGAGTGTGTTTTGAAAAATGTAAAATAATATTTATTTTGAATGTATGCCCTTTTTTAAGGAATAGTTCACTCCAAATAAATAAAGGAATGAAAACTGCAAGTTTTATTTAACCCTCCTCCTCCCCAGCACCACCTGTCTAGTAGAGGTGTAACGATTCATCGATATGGATCGATACGATGTCTGACGATACGATGCATCGATGCCATGAGTAAAATATCGATATATGTAGTATAAATAGGCACCTTTAATTTGGCACTGTCCACATTTTCACAAAATGTCTGTCTAAGCATCACCGCCAACGCGTGCATTCTCATTCAAACTCACGTATCAGGACTTGATATAAGGACTGCCCAAAGGCAGAAGGTGAGCATAAAAGACGCTCGGGATTGTTTGCGGAACAGTAGAGCACTGTGTGAGAAGTTTTCTGCGCACACATCTGAAGCGCACGCACAAAGACAGACAGCCGCGTCTACACCGCGCAAATACTAAATTCAGCTCTCTTCCGCTTTTTTGTGCATGGATGAATAAATACAGACAAAATTACTTAAAAATTCACATTTTGGTGAATATCCTAGTATTCACTCACTCACAAACACACTCCCTCACTCACAAACACACACACACACTCCCTCACTCACTCACTCACTCACACACACACACACACACACACACACACACACAAACTCAGACACACACACACTCACAAAGTGAAAGCAAACTAATAATAAATCTAATGCTGTCAAAGAAAAATACAAGTGCTCACTGCTCCTGACTAAACTATTGTAACATCAAAAATGATTAATCTATATTTAATTTATACAGTGAAGACTATGCACTTATTTTACATTTGATTATTACATTTCTGTAGCGTACCTGAAAATTGATTTTAGACTGAGCTGAAAAACCTGAAAAGCACTGTTTATTGAACTTATGTCTTTGTTGTATTGTATTTAGTTTCTGCTATTGCTTGTAATTTGGTTATCTGTAGAAAATACTTTTAGCACTGAGCCCATAGTAGCAGCCAGAATTGTTTTTCCAATTGTTTATTTTCTTTATTATAAAAAAAAAAAAAAAAATGTAAAGGCCTATTTTTTGTTGTGAATGTCCCAATTGAGGTACAGGATGTGAAAATTTCAGATAAATGTTCGTGTTATATATGTTGGTTGCATTTGTGGGTTAATAAAAATGTAGATGGTCATTTAAAATAGGTATATAATATCATAATATCAAATATCATACTCCTGTATCGAATCGTAGAATTTTTTGAGGTATCGGCAAATATCGTATCGCTGGGTATGAGAATCAATATTGTATCGTATCGTGACGAACCATCCGATTTACACCTCTACTGTCTAGATCTGCTCAACATCAATCCTGCACTCCATTATTATCTATAAAATGCTGTTAAATCTATTTTCTGAGTTGTCATGATTGAAATATGTAAATATGGTGTGGATCATTGTGATGTTTCTATCAGCTGTTTGGACTCTCATTCTGATGGCACCCATTCACTGCAGAGCATCCACTGGTGAGCAAGTCATGCAATGCTACATTTCTCCAAATCTACTCATCTACATCTTGGATGGCCTGATTGCAAGTAAATTTTTAGCCAATTCTCATTTTTGGGTGAACTATTCCTTTAAGAAAGCTGAAGGTTGGTTTCTCTACTTTGGCCTTCACGACGTCATCCTGACATTCCAAGTAATTCTCAGTCAAAATTCATAAATACAGCGTCGGTTATTAGCAGCACAGGGGCCGAGGTTTGTGAATCACAGCATTGTCCCGCAGCAGAACACATGAGCGCGTGTCTCCGCTGCATGTTTTATGCATTTGTGCGCAGGAACTTACGATCATTGGATCCCATGCTGATTAAGTCATCAGAGTCCACATTGTGGACAATCGCCGCCTTGTAGCCGGCCTTCTGCGCATGGAGGACCTGAAGAAGGACGAGGACAGAGACAGAAGCATTGTGTTCAGACAAACACAGGCGTCATGCATGCACTCCTCCAACCCCCACACACAAGTCTTGTGTGACACATGTATGGTGTATTCACATGTACACACTGGTTTAGCTCAACAAGAACACGTCTGGATCAGAGTTCACCTCAAAATATAAAGAAAGAAATATTTAATTTTTTTTATGCTACATTAATAAATCTAATTACTGTAATGTAAAACTATTCGTATACAATTTTTGATGAAGCTTTTAAAATATTTTATACAAAGTTGTCAAGTATAAAAATATTTTAAATATTATAAAAGAAATGATTGCATTTTTGCAGTAAAAAATTCTATTACAGTAATGAGAATTAAGAATGAGAAAAATAAAAACAAATGTACAGAAAATCTCAAAAGTAAAACATTTGGACACATTATGGTAATGAGAGTTTGAGGATAAAATTACTTTCATAATTATCACTACTGTAATGTAAAATTCTGAATAAAATGTATAAAAAATTCAATTGTTAAGAATAAAAAAATACAAATGACAATTAAAAAATATTGTAAAGAATTTATACATATAGTATTTATTGTACTACCTTAAAGCGGTTTTAAATAAAATAAATAATTGTATTACAGTTTTTTTTACTCTAATACAGTAAAATTACTGTATTACAGTAATGAGAATCAACAATGAGAATAATGGGAAAATTACAGAAAACCTCAAAAGTGAAACATCTGGACACATTACAGTAATATCATCTGGCATGAAAATGTCACTTAATTGCTCTTAAAAAATATTAAATTGATGCAAAATAGGGTTAAAATATGACTGTTATTATATTCATAAACTTTTCTAATTATGGCATCAATTCTATTGTTTTGTAGAGTGCAAGTAAATGTTTTCAGAAATGTTGCAATAAAATTACCTGAAAAAAAAACATTTACTGTACTCAACATTTACTATAATACATTTACAAAGAAAATAAAAAACAAGGAGACATAATTCTAATAATTTCACAGGCCCATGAGTGTATCACCAGTAAAAATATATATAAAAATAGAACCTTTATGCCATAAAGTTTTTCTTTAATGAACATTCACACCAGCAGTGAACTTCAGTAAACTTGATCATTGAAGATACGTGCGCAGTAGTGAGGACAAAACACGAAAGAGCATCTGAGTGTGTGTCAGAAACAGTTCAGCTCAGCCTGAGGTTGTTGTTTTTTGCTATCATTCATTTTGAACAGCAGCCACTGAAGGCAGAACTGAGACTTACAGGATCAGATCCTCACTTTTAAAATGCAACACAACCAAGACGCCTAAATCTACTCAAAATACATTCTAGTGCTGTAACACTGTATATGTAAAGGTGTGTGTGCTCTCGTTAATGTGGTCTAGAGTGAGAGTCCTGCTGTACTGATTAGTGAATGTTTGCACAAGCAGTGATAAACACATTCAAGACATTCCTCAGACAGGAGGATCACCGACATCTATCACACTCACCTCACGTGAAGCTCACAGATATAACAATATATATATATATCTATATTGTTATATCTGGGCAATATATCTATCAGCTATAGATATAATATCATCATGTGAACTAACTATCATAATGGACTCAATTAGAAAATATGTTCCACATTATGTTATGCTTTTGTCTCTACAGATCTTAAACAGGTGCACAAATTCCACAGCGCTGTCGATGATTAACGGTTTATTGTGGTATAGGAAAAATATTGTGAACGCAGTGCCACAGGCGTTACACGGAGCTGTTTGGAAGTCGTCCAAAGTCCCAGAGGTGAACAGAAACTGCAGGCAGACCTCTTGCAGCATGAAACGTGTGCACAGTGAAGTGTGTCTTGGAGAGCGGGGGCTGATTTTGCATTTAGGAGCGCATTTGCGTACTTGGACAGAGGCGTTTCTATGTTACCCGTGTTTGTAGCTTTAGTAGTAGGAGGAGGACATGTTTAAAATAAATTAGGAACTAAAAATGTATTTTATAATTTATTAAATACGTAATTAAAAATATTTAGAAAGAGAGAGAGAGAGAGAGAAATTCTTAAAAAACATTTTTATAACTTAAGTTTTTTTCATAAATGCTATAGTTCGCTTCAGTTCAAATGGCATTCGATCTTACATTAATTCTGGTGCAATGCATCATATCAGAAGTGTGTTAGAAATATATATGTATTCATGTCGGTTTCATATGGTTTTGAAATATTTTCATTTCCTGTACACGATTTACTGTTATGATTTACTTTACAACAAAAAGTTTTCAATGTCACATGAAAAATATCATGTGGTGCAACCATTAAAAAACTCTGCTTCACCTCAGTGATAATGACCAACATCAGGTGTGAATGGAGTGACTCACACACACTCACTCACTCACACACACACACACTCTCACACACACAGACACACACACTCTCACACAAACACACACACACTCGCACGCACTCGCACTCACACTCTCTCTCACACACACACACACACGCGCTCTTTAGCTTCCACTCTCCGCACAAACTATTGGATACAGCACACATTTATGTTAACATACGTTGATGTGAGAA